>NC_079450.1:55209034-55211534 GCF_903798145.1 Danio aesculapii | reverse complement strand
TATTTCTAATAATTATTTATTAGTTTATACCGAGACTTAAAAAAATACTAATAACATACATTATACAGATTTTGCACATATTTCTGAGTTGCTTAAAAAATTTAATAAATAAATATTATATATTTATTATATATTTAAATGTTTCTATAATATTTAATAATTTATTTATCAATTAATTTATTAACCAAAAAACACAAAAATATTTCTAATAATTATTTATTAGTTTATTACTGAGACTTTAAAAAAAACCAAATAACTCACATTATACTGATTTAAAAAAAAAAAAAAAAGTTTGATCAATAAAATAAGCACATTTGTGATCCAGGACCACAAAACGTATGACTTATTTCACTCAAGTATAGTTTTGGCAGTAACCAAAAATACATTGCATGAGTCGCTTTTTCTTTTATGCCAAAAATCATGTAATTTTTATTTAAAGATGTTTCATAAATATAGTTTATAAATGTTCTACTGTAATGATATCAACACTCAATTTTTGGATGAGTAATATGCATTGTGAAACATTTCATTTAGACAAGGTCGAGCCTTATTTTCAGCTCATAATTTCTGCACTTTTTTTGGCTCATATTCTCTCTCACATTTTTGGCAGCTGAAAATTCAGTGCATCTCAAATATATGTAAATAAACACAAATACAACAGTTAATTTTTAACAGTTAATAAATTAAAATAACATTTTAACCTCATTTATAGTTGATCGAAAGTTGGGATGAAACAACCCTGCATTATTTTTTGTGTGTGGTTTTGTCCATATTTGACCTAAAATAGAGTTAATGTAAAGTTTAGGTTTATGGTCTCTTTAGAGCAATAAAAAAATCTAATTTAATAACAAACAATAGGTTGGATTTAGGTAATGTCCACACGTACACAGGTGGTTTTTATAAACTGAGCTTTGCCTGCTTTTTAAAAAAAAATCTCTGTTGAAATGAAAGTCCACTGTGATGCATGTTAAGGACACGTTGAACCAACAGGGGGCGATAAATGCCTTTTATGCTGGATTCACACCAAACGTGGTAGTATTTTCATGAGTATATTGCATACAATTTATTAAGTCAATGCAAGTATGAGTACTGTCCCGCGGTTGGACATTGTGGATTACGCAATATGTTTGTTGAAATTTGTCTTATTCACATTTTGTTGTGAACCCAGCCATGTTGGCCAATCAGAAAGAAGAAAACAGAAAGGCTGATGTCATGAGGCGAAAACTCTGGTTGCAGTGTGCACACGACCAGACTGTACCCAGAGTTTCGGAAAATCTTCACCCTGGTCGAAGTTTTCAGAAAGTTTCACTTTCAATCACCCTTTCAAAAACTCCAGTTGTAGTGTCCACATCAACACTCCACAATCTCACGCCAATTCGTAACTTTTTGATTAAGTGGCAAATTCGTATAAATTCGTACAATCGCATTTGTTAATTTTAGTATGTGACTATCCCCTGTTGACGGTTGGGTTTAGGGGTGGGGTTTGGTGCCACGCGTCCTTTAAAAAAAAGAGTAAACTGAACAATAAAAAATAAACAAAATCTCATATAATATAAAAAAATAAGTTCAATTTAGTCCGTGACCACACAAACACGGGTATTTTTATTAAATTAATTTTCCCTGCTTTACTTTTTTTTTTTAAATATCCATAGATATGAAAACACACTGTGATGTATGTTAAGGGCACGCCGAACCAACAGGGGGCAATAAAAACCTTAAAAGTAATAATAAAAGTATATATCGCAAGTAAATCGCATACAAGTCAATGTAAACATGAGAACAGAGGTGGATTACTGTCCTGCAGTCGAACAATGTGGAATATGCTATGTAATTTTTGCCTCATTCGCATCTTCCTCTAAACACAGCAGTGTTGGCCAATCAAATAGCAGAAAACAACATGCATGGTGACATCATAAAGTGAAAACTCTGTTGTAGCATTAACGCCATCTCACGCCAATTCGTAACTTTTTGATTAAGTGGCAAATTTGTATGAATTCATACAATTTGTTAATTTTAGTTTGATTTGCCTATCCCCGTTGACGGTTGGGTTTAGGGGTGGGGTTTGGTGCCACGCGTCCTTTAAAAAAAAGAGTAAACTGAACAATAAAAAAAATAAACAAAATCTCATATAATATTAAAAAATAGGTTCAATTTAGGCCGTGACCACATATACACGGGTATTTTTATTAAATTAGTTTTCCCTGGTTTAATTTTTTTAAATATCCGTAGACATGAAAACACACTGTGATGTATGTTAAGGGCACGCCGAACCAACAGGGGGCGATAAAAACCTTAAAAGTAATAATAAAAGTATATATCGCAAGTAAATCGCATACAAGTCAATGTAAACATGAGAACAGAGGCAGATTACTTTCCTGCAGTCAAACAATGTGGAATAAGCTATGTAATTTTTGCCTCATTCGCAGCTTCCTATAAACACAGCAGTGTTGGCCAATCAAATAGCAGAAAACAACATGCATGGTGACAAGTGAAAACTCTG
>NC_079450.1:54949034-55204034 GCF_903798145.1 Danio aesculapii | reverse complement strand
GAAAACGTACACTTGTATACGTTTCTGGAGGTCGCAAATTATGTAGCCTGAGGTATGTATGGCTGCATTTCATCTTTAAAAGGAACGGTTAAGCTACGGGGCGGTATGATGCTTTTCGCGCAACCAGCTGACCGATCACCTCTATGTGAACAACTTTTCTGCTGTTACCAGTTTGTTCAGTGGCTCGCAGTGTACGTCACCAGACTTGAGATACAGAGAGAAGTTGACCGTGACAACAGGGTTCAAGAATGGTTCCAGAAAGCAGGTAAAACAAAAACAAAAGGAAAAAAATTAAATAAACAATCAAATAACAGGGTAAGGATGTGGTCACATCTGAAAACGTGGTGAAAATCAAACAGCCGCAGGGGCTTTTTTTTCTGGATTGCTTTTGAAAACTGGAAGGTGTAGGGTGGGGGATCAGTCAGTCGGTCGGTCAGTCAGTCAGTCAACAGTGGCCTCTGGTGGATTTATGCTAGAACAGCAGATAAGAATAGCACTCGCGAGGGAAAATTTGAGATCTCGAAAAGTGTACACAGCGCCCTCTGGTGGATTTGCGAAAACAAAAACTGCAAAAAAAAAAAAACTAAAACATACCGCCTGCGATGTATTTGGTGCTCTACAGAAATGTATGCAGGGATACGTATCCATAATAAGCCTGAGTTGCAATTTACAACTAACTGAATTAAATTTATGATGCAATACTACAAATTAAGTAGAAAATCATACTTATTTAAATACAGCACAAAGTGACAAAAAACTAATTAAATGAAACCTGAAACATGCATAAAAGTACGTTAAAAATCGAAATAAATAACAATAAAATTTAAATACAGATTTCTAATAGAAGAGTCAAATTCTCAGGCTGACTGATTTTGTGATGATTTCAACGCAGGCTCATTCTGAAAACATACCCCTATTAACATTTCTGGACAGCTGGAAATACGTCCCAGGAGCTACATATTTTTGCAGTTTTTGTTTTCACGAATCCACCAGAGGGCGCTGTGTACGCTTTTTCAGATCTAAAATTTTTCTCGTGAAAGCCATTGGCTCCTACAGTTTTCACTTAAATCCACCAGAGGCCGCTGTTGACTGACCAACTGACAGACTGAGTGATCAACTGACTGACCGATTCCCCCACCCACCGCCTTCCCTAAACCCAACCAACAGTGTTTTCAAAAGCAATCTAAAAAGAGAAAAGCCCTCAGGGCAACCTTATTTTAACCAAGTTAGATCGTACCACATTCTCACCGTGTTATTTATGTTTATTTTATGTTTGGCTTTTGTTTTTTTACCTGATTTTCGGAACCATTCTTCGCCAGACTTGAACCCTGTCAACTCCACTCTGCGTTTCAAATCCACCGACTTACCCCTATTAACATTTCTGGACAGCTGAAAACACGTCCCAGGAGCTCCATATTTTTGCAGTTTTTGTTTTCACTAATCCACCAGAGGGCGCTGTGTACGCTTTTTCAGATCTAAAATTTTTCTCGTGAAAGCCATTCGCTCCTACAGTTTTCACTTAAATCCACCAGAGGCCGCTGTTGACTGACAGACTGACTGATCGACTGACTGACTGGCTGATCGACTGACTGATTCCCCCACCCACCGCCTTCCCTAAATTCAACCAACAGTGTTTTCAAAAGCAATCCAGAAAAAGAAAAGTCCACCAACGTATGTGGTGAGCCACTGGGCAAACTGCTAACAGCGGAAAAGCCGTCCACACTGAGGTAGGCAGTCAGCTGGTAGAGCAGAAAGAAACTGAAGTCGTCTGCAGCATCATACCGCTCCATAGCGTTCGTTTTAAAGAGAAAATGCAGCCATATGTAGCTCTGGCTCCATAATTCACGCTCTCCAGAAACGTATACGGGGGTACGTATTCACAATGAGCCTGTGTTGGATCTTCTTGTGATTCAGTGACTGAACTCCAGTGTATAGCAATGATATAGAAACATTTTACAGATGCAGACAGATGCCTGAGAGCATTTAAATCAAGTATTACATCTTAGGATTGAAAATAAAAAGCAACTAAAGTATTTTTGTAAATGACTTGAGCTGTTGTTCTTATTTATTCATTCATTTTCTTACACTATTCTGCAGAGGAGGAGAGAGAGAGAGAGAGAGAGAGAGAGAGAGAGAGAGAGAGAGAGAGAGAGAGAATATGATATGATATGGAAATGCATCTTCCTCCTCAGCAGCACATTCGCCCAGAAATTTGCATATTATAATTGCCTTTATTTTGCTAGATTAGGAAAGAGCCAACAGTCTGATCAACAATCGTCTTGCTTTAGATAAAAAATGCTTCTATACGTGTAGATTTCTTGTGGTTTCACCATCGACACAGATTTATTGAAATCTAGTTCATATCATTTATTTCTCAATCGGCCGTACCAGATTCACTTCGTTTCTGTTAACATGTCAAAATGAGAGATTAAAAATTGATTGCTCATGTTTTCTTCATGGATTTGATGCTTATTTGTTAAATGTCTATTTTGATAGTGTTTTCTCAGATGCACGTCACGCGCGCACGGATCTAAAACATTGTTTAAATAAAATGATTTTAATAATGTTTCTGCTTCTCGTTTTCTTTATTTTGCACATTTCACATCATGAAAATGCTTCCTCCATTTCTTCTGCCTCTGCATTCTGCTGATCAACTTCATTTTACTGACATTTAAACTGCTACATAAGAAAGATAGTAAAACAGTGTTGAACACACACACACACACACACACACACACACACACACACATATATGTATTTATATATATATATATATATATATATATATATATATATATATATATATATATATATATATATATATATATATATATATATATATATTGCTCTCTATGTGGCATGTCACTGAAATAACAAAAGGTTTCAGGCTCTGTTGTTGGACCAAAAAATAAATAAAAATAAATAAAATGACAGTTCAAGGTTAGTTTCCTGAGCCTAAGAAACAAAGTGGCATTCGTTTTGGTATTTCATTATTAAATATCTATCTAATCATTAAATAACTCATATAATAAATAATAAAATAAATAAATAAAATATATAAAAATTTATTAATAAATAAATATTCATTTATTAAATAATTAATTAATTAATTTATTTTTTCATTCATTCATTCATTTTCTTTTCGGCTTAGTCCCTTTATTAATCTGAGGTTGCCACAGCGGAATGAACCGCCAACTTATCCAGCATATGTTTTACGCAGCGGGTGCCCTTACAGCTGCAACACAACACTGGGAACATCCACACACACTCATTCACACACATACACTATGGCCAATTTAGCTTACCTAATTCACCTATACCATATGTCTTTGGACTTGTGGGGGGAACCAAAACACCCAGAGGAACCAACGCCAACATGGGGAGAACATGCAAACTCCACACAGAAATGCCAACTGACAGAGCCGGGGCTCGAACCAGCAATCGTCTTGCTGTGAGGCAATAGTGCTACCCACAGTGCCACCGTGACACCCTTATTTATTTATTTATTTATTTATTTATTACTCTTTTACTTCTATTAAGGCATTAGTTCACTCCCAAAATGATTTACTTGCCCTCATGTTGTTTCAAACCTACAAGAAATAAGCAACATTTTTTAATCTGAATCTGAGAGATTTCTGACGCTATATTGAAATGATTTTCTTTCAAATCTTAAATTTTTTAAAAATATATAATCTTATAGATAAATACATACACATGATCTTAAACATCATGAATGTAATGAAATTAAATAAAAAACAACGTTATTTGCCACTGCCAGGGCATGTAGTGACATTTAAGTGATTAATACATCAGTAGTTCTCAGTTCCTGTCCTTGCACCACGCTGTCCTCAGATAATCAGCTTGATTTGAAACTGTGTTATCTATTGGAAGGCAGGACTTTACTTAATTTAGTTCATTAAGTAACATCAATACACTCACCGGCCACTTTATTAGGTACAACTACTCAATACAATAGAGCACCTTTGGGATGTGGTGAGATGGGCATCATGGATGTGCAGCCGACAAATCTGCACCAACTGCGTGATGCTATCATGTCAATATGGAGCAAAATCTCTGAGGAATATTTCCAGCATCTTGTTGAATCTCTGCCACGAAGGATTAAGGCAGTTCTGAAGGAAAAAGGGGGTCCAACCTGGTACAAGTATGGTGTACCTAATAAAGTGGCCTGTTAGTGTATTGATGTTATATTTTGTGTTGACCATTTTATAAAGCAATAAGGTACTCGAGAGACTGTGATTTATTATGAACAAGTCACAGCTGAAGGCAATGCAGGCACTCTTATAATACTCCACTCAGATAAAAAACTCTCAGTGCGTGCGGATTTATGAATGTATTGATCTCTTTATGAGCATTTGAAGCATCAGAGTGAACAGATTTTAAAAGTAAGGAAACAAATCTCTCTCATTCTTAAATCTCTTTGATTAAGAAGAAAGAAAGCCCTAGGAGTTGTTTTTATTTATTTATTTTTGACATAACATGAGGGCGTCACGGTGGCTCAGTGTTTAGCACTGTCGCCTCACAGCAAGAAGGTTGCTGGTTCGAGTCCCGGCTGGGCCAGTTGGCATTTCTGTGTGGAGTTTGCATGGAATCAGGTTTCCTCTGGGTGCTGCAGTTTTCCCCCACAGTCCATACACATGCGCTGTAGGGGAATTGCATTAACTAAACTGTTTGTGTGCGAATGAGTGTATATGGGTGTTTTCCAGTACTGGGTTGCAGCTGGAAGGGCATCCGCAGTGTAAAACATATGCTGAATAAGTTATTTACTATTCAAATATCTTAGGAACTTAAGCCGAATGAATGAATGAATGAATGAATGAATGAATGAATGAATGAATGAATGAATGAATGAATGAATGAATGAATGACATAACAGGAGGGTGTGTCAGCAAAATAGTAGCCGTGTAAATTGAAGGAACAATCAATATTGTTTCGCATTTATTTACATTATATTTTCTGTGATAATCAACAGCATTGGCCATAAGCGGTAACCCTTTATTTTGATGTTCCATTTGAGTATTAGACTGTCTTAGTAGACTGTCTGCTTAATATCTGCTGATACTGCTCCTTCAACAGACATTTAACTGACTATAAGAAACTTTGCAAGTACATGTCAACTTATACTAACCCCAACCTAACAGTCTACTTATAATCTAATGAGAATTAGTTGACATGTAGATGCAATGTAACCTAAATTCAACAAACGGACTATCAAAATAAAGTCTGACCCCATCAGCTATTTGCTAACGTTGCTAAATCTGTTATTGGCTATTGTGGAGGATGTCGCTATGAAGAACGCAGATCATTGGGTAAGATCTCTGACTGGAATGTCTAATAAGCACCTTATTATTTCATATCTTCACATCTCTCACATATATCTGAAAATGCTGAATATGTACACTCATAAAAGTGACTTAAGCTGCTTGTTCAAACTACTGTACATATTTAAGTTGAGTTTTTTTGGGACAACTTAATTGTTTTATGTGCAATCCACTTCAACTTATAAAAACAGTTAAGTTAACTTAATCCAAACAATTGAGTTTTCTTAATTGACATCTACAGCAGGAGGCATGGTGGCTCAGTGGTTAGCACTGTCATTGATTCAAGTCCCAGGTGGACCCGGAGGCAGTTTTGTGTGGAGTTTGCATGTTCTCCCTGTGTTGGCGTGGGTTTCGTGCAGGTGCTCCGGTCCCCCCCCCCCACAGTCCAAACACATGCGCTATTGGTGAATTGATGACCTAAATTGGACGTATTGTAAGAGTGTAAATGTTTATGGGTGTTTCCCAGTACTGGGTTGCAGCTGCAAGAACATTTATTGCGTAAAACATATGCTGGAATAGTTGGCGGTTCATTCTGCTGTGGCGACCTCCATAATAAAGACTAAGCTGAAGGGAAATGAATGAATGAATAATCGACATCTCACAAAAACATCTAAAAATTAGATTTTTTGGGACAACTTTGGGACAATCCACTTAATTTGTGAAAATGATCAAGTTAACTTAATCAGTTTGTGTTGGGACAACATGAGGGAAAGGATGTGATATGGTTTTAGTTTTAGCAATGTACTTTAATTAAGTTTGAACCAAAGACAAACTAATCTGGGGTGCGTTTCCCAAACAACGACATAACTCGTGGCTGAATGATGCATCGTTTGGGAAAAGAACGATGTAGTGAGGAGTGTTTCCCAAAACCATAGCTTCTCTAGAGCTCTAAGCGGGGTGGAGTAACTACTTCTTTAGAGAAAACCTCTATATTTTTTTGTGCAAATTATATTGTTTTACACACACACACACACTCACACACACACACACACACACACACACATACACAAACACACACCAAAAATCCAATAGTAGTTTTGATAAAAACACGCACTTGCTTTATATATTAATTAAAAAATATATGTAAACGATTATATTTCCTTTACAAATATTATTGAGAATATTCCATATAAAATCACTTAGCTACATGTTTTTTTTAACATGTAGGCTATTTATGAAGACATTTAAAAAAATCCTACTTAATAATAATAATAATAATAATAATAATAATAATAATTAGAATAATAATAATTATTATTATTATTATTATTATTATTATTATTATTATTATTATTATTATTATTATTATTATTATTATTATTATTATAACAATAATAAAAATAACAGCAACAATAATAATAAAAATAACAATAACAACAACAACAATAATAATAATAGTTATAATAATAATAATAACAACAACAATAATAATAATAATAAAATAACAACAATAATAATAATAATAATAATAATAATAATAATAATAATAATAATAATAATAATAATAACAATAATAAAAATAACAACAACAATAATAATAATAATAATAATAATAATAATAATAATAATAATAATAATAATAACAATAATAACAACAACTACAACAACAATAATAATAATAATAATAATAATAATAATAATAATAATAATAATAATAATCATTATCATTATTATTATTATTATTATTATTATTATTATTATTATAACTATTATTATTGATGTTGTTGTTGTTATTATTGTTATTATTATATTAAGTAGGAAATTGTTTATTTTTTATTTAATTTTTTAAGGTATGTGAGCTGTCACTGGGGTGGTACCTTTTCGAGAGGTTCAAATTTTACCTAAAAGGTCCATATTAATATCTCAAGGGTACACATTAGTACCTAAAAAGTACAATAGTGTTTCTCTGAGAGTGTACAGTAGGCTACAGATACATTTCTTAATAAAGAACCTACTATGAATTAAAACCATTAATGTTTGCTATATATTTTTGTTTTCACAACCTTTGGAGATGTAACGTAAATTCCTTATTTTAATAATAGGTCACCTATAGCTTTCGTCATGAGCCACGGCTGTGTTCAAAATGGCATAAATGGAACTACTAATTAAGGGAATGCAATTGACAATATGAAAATCATTAAAACTGAACTGTAAAAATACCTTGAAAGCAAATTACACCTAAGAGTGATGACTTTAAAGTTTTTTTAAAATCATTCCAAGTTTAAATGTTAGAATATTCTAAATGAATAGGGCATAGGGGGGATAACTGGGAATAGAACGCAACCAGGAACTGGTTTCTAACTACGGCTCTAGAGGTGTAGTTACAAGCGTAGAAGTTTGAAATGCAGTTTGCGAATGTTCGTTGGAGCGATGGATTTGGGAAACGAATCAACAAACTATGTTTGTAACAATGGAACTTGTGATCTTAGTTGGCTAACGATGGTTTTCGGAAACGCACCCCTGAATAAGTTATACATCCATTAAATAATGCATGTTAATTATTTACCAAGCAGAATGAAAATCACGTTTGCTTGTTTCTCCGTGATGTGGCTGAAAATATCACCATATGTTTCTCATTCGTAGAGCGGGGTGGGCAGGGGGTGTGTTTAATTGGCCGTACGGCTGTACAGGATTTGAATCTGAAGGAAAAATAATAATACGCATCAATAAATCATGCAGCATCCTGGCAGGAGGAAGCAAGGTGAAATCTGCCATGGAGAAATGACTTCCACACGGACACAAGCATAATCATTGCATCCCGTCTCCATTTCCACCTTTCACCCTTCCGCTGTCCATCACAGACCCACACCCACCTCCACCTTTGCAGAAACCCCAAGCTCTTGTGCATCTCAGGTTCATTCTTAATGCGTGATTCAGGCTACAATTCTGCAAAATCTGAAATATGTCGCTCCTGATACATTTTACAGGGAATTAAAATGTTCTTATTAAAGGTCCTGTGTAATTAAAATATGAATTTTGAGTTTCACTCTGTTAGTTTTAAGGATAGCTATTAGCTAGTGTGCTCAATAACAGTGACAAAATTCATGTTTAGAAAATATCCTTAGAATTATTAGCCCCCCTTTGAATTTTTTTTCTTTTTTAAATATTTGCCTAATGATGTTTAACAGAGCAAGGAAACTTTCACAGTATGTCTGATAATATTTTTTCTTCTGGAGAAAGTCTTATTTGTTTTATTTCGGCTAGAATAAAAGCAGTTTTTAATTTTTTAAAGCCATTTTAAGGTCAATATTATTAGCCCCTTTAAGCTATTTTTTTTTTCGATAGTCTACAGAACAAACCATCGTTATACAATAACTTGCCTAATTACCCAAACCTGCCTAGTTAACCTAATTAACCTAGTTAAGCCTTTAAATGTCACTTTAAGCTGTATAGAAGTGTCTTGAAAAATATCTAGTCAAATATTATTTACTGTCATCATGGCAAAGAGAAAATACATCAGTTATTAGAAATGAATTATTAAAACTATTATGATTAGAAATGTGTTGAAAAAAATCTGCTCTCTCTTAAACTGAAATTAGGGAAAAAAATAAACAGAGGGGCTAATAATTCAGGGGAGTAATAATTCTGACTTTAACTGTACATGTAAAGCTTTCAGTTTGTCTCTTCCGCCTAAAGAGACCAACGTTTTTTTTCTCGTCACCTCATACTTCAGTTTCTCATCAACTCTTCTGACCAATCAAACGCTCTCTACCCCGCCCCCTTCTTTTCATTTGCTTTACTGGCAGAGCTGCAGTGTTGGGCAAGCTACGTGAAAAATGCAGTGAGCTAAGCTATTAGCTACTCTACTTAAAATGTAGCTTAACTTCACTAAAAGCTACCCTCTGGGAAATGTAGCAAGCTAAGCTAAAAGCTATTTGGCAAAAGTAAACATAATAAAAGTAACTGCATTGTGAATAAGTCACATCTTTTGGTCTTACAGTAACTTCTTCTAACTGAGGTCATGTCCACACTAATATATTTTCTTTTTCTCTCTGTTTTGGCCAAACTGAGATGGCGTTTTTTGGAAACTAAAAGTAAGGCTGCGTCCCAAACCACCTACTACTCAGTTAGTGCTGCATTTGAATTTAAATGTACTACTCAACCGTTCGAAACGTACGTTCTTTACAGTATGAATAAGAGCTGTATGAATGAAACTCGGGTGTACTACATCTGCCATTTTGTCATGATCACATGACCTACCGCGTCGCTTCACTCCCATTCACGAATTCTCTCGCGGGGCATCGTAGGTTAGCGTAGCGTCCATCCGTTAGAATCTCGCCGGAAGTAGTAAGTCATCCGGGTACTTCTCGCATACTGATTTTTGAATTCTATGAATTTGGATGTACTACTCGGCTTGCATACTGATTTTAGCGCACTATATAGTATGGAAGTATGCGATTTCGGACACAACCTATCTTTTTGAAAAAGCTGTCCAAAGTGGATACATTTGAAAAGCGTTTTGGTGTTACAGTGCGGACTGTGAAAAACGATGATGCATTAGTCATGTGACGCAGTCGTGTGACCAATTCAGCTAACATGGTGGACGGCATTGCAAAGCAGATGTTTTGATGCTGTCTTGACTGTTTATTAAAGATTAATGTCAGTTTGTACATGCTCCATATTGCCTCTGTTTACTGGGAGCTGTGTTTCAGACCACAGTTACAACTTCTATCCGCAACTTTTCAAAGAGATGGAAAGTAAATAAGGCAGGTGAATATGATACAGGTAAAACTGTCTTACGTCAGTGCACATGTACATGAATGAAAGCATTTTCAATCATTTAAGTGTGGATGATTGAAAGAATAGAAATTTGGACATGAAGCATTTTTAGACGAAAACAGCATTTTCAAATTTGCCTGCACTTTAAAAGCCAAAAAGTGAAGGTAACTCAAACCATTTGAGGAAACCGATTGCATCAAACCGTTTAAGTTCAAAAACAACTCCTAATGAGTACTGTGAACTTAATCCATATGAGTAGATGAAGCATTTTGAGCGCAATAAAACCCAATAAATGAAGTGAACTCAAACCAATTGAGTACTATAAAACCTAACAAGTTAAGGCAACTCAAACTGTTTGAGGAAACCGATTGCTACAAACCATTTGAGTTCAAAAAACTAATCTATATGAGTACTGTGAACTTACTCCATTTAAGTTGAAGTAATGAGGTATTTAATTAACTCATTACCTTCAACACTGAGTTCAAAACTCTTTTCAAATGAGTAGAATTTACTTTGTCAATTTTGAGTTAACTACACTCATTTCATTTGATAAAGTTGACGGTTGGGTTTTACAGTGTGAATTACTGTAGATGGAGCCTACATAACCAAGAGTTGGTGGCACGGTGGCTCAGTGGTTAGCAATGTTCCCTCACAGCAAGAAGGTTGCTAGTTTGAGTCCCATTTGGGCCAGTTGGCATTTGTGTGTGGAGTTTGCATGTTCTCCCCGTGTTGTCGTGGTTTTCCTCTGGGTGATCCAGTTTCCCCCACAGTCCAAACACATGCGCTATAGGGGAAATGATGAACTAAATTGGGTTCCGGCTGGAAGGGCATCCACTGCATAAAATTTATGCTGGAATAGTAGGTGGTTCTTTTCACTGTGGTGACTTCTGATAAATAAGGCAAGGCAAGGCAAGTTTATTTATATAGCACATTTCATACACAGTGGCAATTCAAAGTGCTTTACATAAACAGGAATAAAAGAAACAAGTAAAAGAGAAATAAAAACAAATAATAAAATGGTAAAAAAAAAAATAAATAAATAAATAAGCATAAAAACAGATAAAATGTGTTATAAAAGAATGAAAAAGAAGAGAAAAACATAATAGTGTGATCTGTCGGACGTAGCACAGTGCTCATTCAGTAAAGGCACAGCTAAACAGATGTGTTTTCAGTCTTGATTTGAATGTGCCTAATGTTGGAGCACATCTGATCATTTCTGGGAAAGGATATTGTCCTTTAGCACCTTTGCACCAAGTTTGTTTGGGTGAAGGCCGTCTGATGTCATCAGTTGTCTTTGGTTCCAGAAGAGATTGAAGTTGTCAATAAAATTCAGTCCTTTCCTGTTACATGCTTTCTGCAGCCATACATTTAGACCAAGAAGCCGTGAAAACATATTTGTTCCTCTTGCAGGGAGTGGTCCACTGATGAACGGCTGAAGAGCTCACAGAAATCTCTCTTGAGCAGTTCTGACTGTTCCTTCCGAATATCATTCTTCCCCACATGGATGATAATCCGTTTTGCAGTCTTGTGTTTTTTCAGGATTTCCTTAAGTTCTTTGTTTACATCAGAAACTGTTGCATGAGGGAAGCAGTATGTCATTGTAGATTTGCTCCTAAAATTCCTGATTATTGAATCTCCTACAACTAGTGTTCTTATCTCAGGTGCGATCGGAGCAGAATGCCGCTGTCTAGTCGGCCTTGAGCCTCTGTTCCATGCAGAGTTAGCTGCTGAGTCATGCGATCTCTGTCTGACTGCATTTGGGGATTCTTCACCCATATTACTCAGTACTTCATAACTGTTCTCAAGCTGTATTTGAGTCCGAGCTGTATTTGGGGTAGAGGACGCTAATGCGGCAGCGTATGATCTGACCCCACGAGTACCCTTTGGTTTCGCCCCTTGTTTATGCCAATACTCATTTTCAACAGCTTTAATCTGTTTTTCTGTGCTCAGAACAGTGGTAGGAATAGATTTATGAGACTCACCGGCTATTTGCTGTGAGCGTCCACAATGACGCTGCAGTTCTGGTCAGATCGCAAGTAACTTTGTTTCAAGAACTGCAATCTTTTGTAGAAGTTTGTGGCAGTTTGTACAGCAGTGAGAATCTGAATTAATCCGATCCAGAGGCATTTTCACAGCCGTGTTTTCCCGTCTCAGGAAAGTGAGCAGCTGGTAGCGGGAGAATTGTCTAGATGATAATTCCCCTCTTGTTAGTAAAGCTATATTCCAGAAAAATTGTAGAATCGATGCTGATCTTAAAGCTGTGTCGTTTGAGCACTGTGCTGATTCAAGTTGGTTCAAGTTGAAATTAGGGTATAAGATATAAAAGCAGGTGAGCAGAGAGCGGAGAAGTAGGCAAAGAGGTATGAACAGTAGCGAAGCAGGAAGTAGTTTTTAGCCAACAATTAAGGGACTAATCTTAAGTAAAATGAATGAATGAATGTATTCGGTTCACAGGTAATTATGCATGTTGTAGTTAAGGAAAACTCGGACTGCCTCCTAGTGTTCATTTCACCCAGAAACACCATTAAAACTACATATGTTTGTGGTTTTGCTGAATCACAGCCCGGATCACATATTAAGAATGAGCTTAAGTTGCACTTGTTGTTGTTGTGTGTGTGTGTATGCACTTAAAAAAAAGAATTATTAGATAGATTACATTTTTTGTAAGGTAAGTGGTTGCAAATAATCAATACGAGATGACAAATTAACAAACAAAGTAATTAAGTAACATTACTGAACTCAATTTGTTTACATTCAGCCAATATACATTGTTTGCAGCCACTTACCTTCCAAAGAATTAGTAAATCCAATGGATATTTTTTTTCAGAGCGCCTCCTAGTGTTCATTTCACCCAGAAACACCATTGAAACTACATATTTTTGTGATTTTGCAGAATCACAGCCCGGATCACATATTAAGATTGAGCTTAAGTTGCACTTGTTGTGTGTGTGTGTGTGTGTGTGTGTGTGTGTGTGTGTGTGTATGCACTTAAAAAACGGAAGATTCATTGGATTGATTACATTTTTTCGTGAGGTAAGTGGGTGCAAACAATCAATATGGGACGACAAATTAACAAACAAATTAAGTAAGTAACATTACTGAACTCAATTTGTTTACATTCAGCCAATATAAATTGTTTGCAACCACTTACCTTCCAAAGAATTAGTAAATCCAATGGATATTTTTTTCAGAGCGCCTCCTAGTGTTCATTTCACCCAGAAACACCATTGAAACTACATATTTTTGTGATTTTGCTGAATCACAGCCCGGATCACATATTACGATTGAGCTTAAGTTGCACTTGTTGTTGTTGTTGTGTGTGTGTGTGTGTGTGTGTGTGTGTGTGTGTGTGTGTGTGTGTATGCACTTAAAAAAAGGAAGAATTATTGCATTGATTACATTTTTTTATAACGTAAGTGGGTGCAAACAATCAATATGGGACAGCAAATTAACAAACATAGTAATTAAGTAACATTACTGAACTCAATTTGTTTACATTCAGCCAATATAAATTGTTTGCAGCCACTTACCTTCCAAAGAATTAGTAAATCCAATGGATATTTTTTTAGAGCGCCTCCTAGTGTTCATTTCACCCAGAAACACCATTGAAACTACATATGTTTGTGATTTTGCAGAATCACAGCCCGGATCACATATTAAGATTGAGCTTAAGTTGCACTTGTTGTTGTTGCGTGTGTGTATGCACTTAAAAAACAGAAGAGTCATTGGATTTCCTATGTATTTTATTGTAAGTGGTTCCAAACTATTTATTTAGGCTGAATATAAACAAACACATTAAGTTGAACGTCACTACATTTAAATTCAGCACTATACATTGCTTGCAACCACTTACCTTACAAAAAATAAATCCAACGCATCCTTTCTTTCAGTGGTATGTCTGATAGTCATGATTTAATATGCATTTCTCTGTCTACACAGAGATCCTTCTGCAGCGCCATGGTAGACGAGCTCCGGGTCTCCCTAAAATGCCAACGAAGGCTCAAACACAAGCCTCAACCACCCGTCATGGTCAAAACAGACGAAGTTATCAACATGCACACTTTCAATGACCGAAGACTGCCGGGCAAAGAAACCATGGCTTAAATAGCGGACACCAGCTTGCTCTTTCTTGAGCTCGGAGAGTTTGGGAATTTGGGTCAGTTTTCTATACAGGGGGGGTCTTAAATGTCATTTCAAACAATTGGAAATAAAAAAAAACAAACAACAGCAGAAACGGAGACATATTTCCTGTGGAAATAACTTGAATCTGGGCAAAAGAAAATGTTAGTTACCTCTTTGCTACAGATCACCACCAGAGCATAAGACTGAGCGGTGCCAGCGTACTTTTAGCAGGAAATACAGTACACGGAGGGAGGTTTGTCTGCTTATTGTGTATTATTTTGGGGTTTGATGACACACTTGGCTGTTCATAGAGAGAACGAGGAGACTTGTCCTGACAAGCTAAAGAAGGACAGGTTTTTAACACATACTGTACACCGGAGCAACGTTTCAAAAAGTGCTCAGAAACAATCACTTGCTGAGCGCCACAGCAATATCACTGAAGTCACGCGATATGATTTTGTGTTTGCACCCACACTAACAAGCAATGGACGCAGGACAGAGCAACAGGCAATACACCACTTTGATTTCATCGCATTTTCAGGCCCCTGCTGAACGTCATGTGTGTGTTAAAATCATTTAGAAAATAATAACCCACTAAGAATCTATTTTTAAGGATTTTTTTTTTAATTTACTCAATTAATTTGATTGTTTTAGTTATTATTATTATTATTTTCTCCAGGGCTGATGCATCTTTTTTATTTTAACACTGTAAAATTAATGTAAACCAAATGTAAGCTAGCAAATTAATAAATAAATGTACTCTTTTGTATTTAATTTATGCTAAAATCATCTAAATATACTTTTAAAAAGGCACTTTTTTGGAGAAGCAGAATTACATAAGATTAAATCAAAAATTTTACCTATTTTTATTATAGTTATCACCTATTAAATATTAATTTAATTCCATTTAAATGACTTTCTTTTTCTTCTGAGTGATCGTCATCCCTCCTACAGTATATATTATGTTTCTCGGAATATAATATAATGTAACCCATTTCTCTGTGGTCATGTCATTGGCTCAAACTATTTCATAACTGCAACAAGAGGCAATTCAGTCATAACTTCATGTTAAAGCAGCTATTATAACATTATTTATCAATATGTGGCTCTTTTGGGATTCTCTGAAGCTATAGAAATTAAAAATATAAAACAGGAAATACGTTAAGACCGTTGTTATAGTTTACATCCCTAAAAATCAATAATTCAATCAGTATTAATTACATTCAGTACAACAAATACACCCACACTGACAAGCAATGGATGCAGGACAGAGCCACAGACAATACACCACTTTGATTTGTTTGGATTTTCAGGCCCCTGCTGAACGTCACGTGTGTGTAAAGAAAAATCATCGAGAAAAACAATAATAACCCACCAAGAATCTATTTTAAAGGCTGTTTTTTTCATTTACTGAATTAATTTGATTGTTTTTTATAATTATTATTATTTTCTCCAGAACTGATGCATCTTTTTTATTTTTAAATTGAATGTAAAATTAATGTAAATCAAATACAAGCTAGCAAATCAATAAACAAGTGTACTCTTTTTTTAATTTATGCAAAAATATCTAGATACTTTAAAAAAGGTACTTTTTTTGGAGAAGCAGAGTTGCATAAGATTAAATCTTTTATTTGACCTCTTTTTAATATAGGTATTATCTATCAAATATTAATTTAATTCCAATTAAATGACTCTCTTTTTCTTCTGAGTGATCGTCATCCCTCCTACAGTATATATTATGGTTCACGGAAAATAATACAATATAGAGCATTTCAATGTGCTCATGTCATTGGCCCATGAACATTTCCTGCTTATTATCAACTATTTCATAACTGTAACAAGAGGCGATTCAGTCATAACTTCATGTTGAAGCAGCTATTATAACATTATTTATCAATTTGTGGCTCTTTTGGGATTCTCTGAAGCTATAGAAATTAAAAATGTAAAACAGGAAATACGTTAGCACCGTTGTTACTGTTTGCATTCCTCAAAATGGTCTATAATTCAGTCAGTATTAATTACATTCAGTACAACAAATACACCCACACTGACAAGCAATGGATGCAGGACAGAGCAACAGGCAATACACCACTTTGATTTGTTTGCATTTTCAGGCCCCTGCTGAACGTCACGTGTGTGTAAAGAAAAATCATCCAGAAAAAATAATAACCCACCAAGAATCTATTTTTAAAGGCTTTTTAATTAATTAAATTAATTAATTATATTGTTTATTATTATTATTATTATTTTCTCCAGAACTGATGCATCTTTTTTATTTTAACTTACTGTAAAATTAATTTAAACCAAATGCAAGCTAGCAAATCAATAAATAAATGTACTCTTTTTTATTTAATTTATGCAAAAATCATCTAAATATACTTTTAAAAAGGTACATTTTTTGGAAGAAGCAAAATTACATAAGATTAAATCTAAAATTTTACCTATTTTTATTATAGTTATCACCTATGAAATATTAATTTAATTCCAATTCATCATCTTCATCATCTCTCCTACATTATATATTATGTTTCACAGACTATAATACATATTATAAATCAGTCAACATTTATTAAATCCAGTACAACAAATACATGTTTTATTTATGACAGTTTTTCATTATAGTACTGACTGTAAACTTGTTTTTAAATGTTATAACAATTATATCAATTGAATAAACAACTAATGGGCCTAATTTTTGTTTTACTTCTGCTATAATACATTATATATTGGTAATAATTATTTTATTTTGAGCTGAAATACCACCACATTCCACGAGATTCATCTGATAAAGTCTCAAGATATTTAATAAAGAAGTTTAATTTGCGGTGTGTCCATTTGAGCATTTATAATTAGGTTTATTTTTGAAATGTAAGTCCTTCCATGATGGTCACATCCACGATAAACACATATAGCTGATATTAATATTTTGTCTGTATTTTATTTTCAATAATAACCGCATTTCGGTTTAACGTCACATGTTTGTACTTTGTGGATTTGATTTCCGAATTACAGAATCCTCATGTAAACTTGTGCAAATGTAAGATTTATATATATATATATATATATAAAAGACAGAAAATACTAAGGTGTTTTGTACAATTAAAGAATATCGACATTTTGTAATAATTTTTATCGACACAAATCAATCATTGGCATATCTCTGTCTCGATACGGGCTGGCAGCCAGTGGAAGTCCCACTCCCGAATTGAAACTCATGATGGGATTTTTTTTTTTGCCAGGCTTCATGATGGACAAACAGCAAGGGGAAGAGCTGAGCATGCCTGGTAGTGTTGACGTGACACAAACACACACATTTTGGACAGATCCTATTTTTATCATGTAAAGGAATCATATTTAAAGAAAGATATTTTTACTTGTGATAAATAGAAGCGACAGAACCGATTGAGACGTGTGATATGTATACATAGATCTACAAAGTGAAGCGGACTGCTAATATACTTCATACTCGATGCCCCCGGTTTCTAATAGACTGCTAGTGCTCTCAGTCCCCAGACGTTGTGTGTAAATGGTTTCAAAATGGATAAGATGTATTTAAAGATTTTTGGTTTTCAGATACAAACTAATTTTGACCATATTGTGAAAACAAAACGAAGTGCACACAGTTTCCTGTCTGAAGTTGATGCACAAGTTTAAAGGAAGTAATTAAAAAAAATCAGCACACTTGGCTTGTGGTCTCCTTTTATTTGAATTTTTTCTGCATTTCTGAATATTTCTGTGGGCGCAAATGCCCTGTTGATGCTAGAGGTCCGAGGAGAATGGCCAGACTGGCTCCATCTGATAGAAAGGCAACTGTAACTCAAATAAGCACTCGTTACAACCGAGGTCTACAGAAGAGCATCTTTGAACACACAACACATCCAACCTTGAGGCGGATGGGCTACAGCAGCAGAAGACCACACCGGGTGCCGCTCCTGTCAGCTAAGAACAGGAAACTGAGGCTACAATTCACACAGGCTCACCAAAACTGGACAATAGAAGATTGGAGAAACGTTGCCTGGTCTGATGAGTCTCCATTTCTGCTGACACTTTCGGATGCTTGGGTCAGAATTTGGCATCATTAACATGAAAGCATGGGTCCATCCTGCCTTGTATCAATAGTTCAGGCTGGTGGTGGTGGTGTAATGGTGTGGGGGATATTTTCTTGGCACACTTTGGGTCCAATTGAGCATTATGTAAGCACCACAGCCTACCTGAGTATTGTTGCTGACCATGTCCATCCCTTTATGGCCACAGTGTCTCCATCTTCTGATGGCTACTTCCAGCAGGATAACACACCATAAAGCCTCAATCATCTCAGACTGGTTTCTTGAACATGACAATGAGTTCACTGTACTCAAATGGCCTCCACAGTCACCAGAACTAAATCCAATAGAGCACCTTTGGGAGGTGGTGGACTGGCGTCATAGATGTGCAGCCGACAAATCTGCAGCAACTGTGTGATGCTATCATGTCAATATGGACTTGAATCTCTGAGGAATTTTTCCAGTAGCTTGTTGAATCTACGCCACAAAGCGTTAAAGCAGTTCTGAAATCATAAGAGGGTGGCCGGTGAGTGTATATTGTATGTATACTGTGTATATAATTTATAGCTCACATAAGCCAAATGCTGAAATAATATTTACTTCTACAATACTTAAAGTTGTCATTTTTGTACACATTTAACTTTGGATCCATGGATAGATTCCAGCATAAGCCCAGGGTTTCTGCAGGTTTTACAAAGTAAAATTTAAGACTTTTTAAGAATATTATGAATGAAATTTTAAACTCATAAAGGGCTAAAGGAATTTTTCAAATGGCCTAGAGATTTTGCCCTATGAAAAAAATATATAATTGAATACATTTAATAACACAATAATAAATTAATAATAAAAAATTACAATATTTTAGACATTTCTTATCAATTGTTTTATATTGTGTTAAAACATGAACTTTCTTTAAAATAAAAAAAAATGTTTTAAAAGTTTTAAAAACTATAATAAACTAAATATATGCTCAACAATCTGTCCAGGTCAGTGTCCTCAGCAGTAAATACATGGAGCACTTTTAAACAAATGTTATTGTAAGGAAAATTAAGGTTTTAAGTTTTTTTTTTAAATGTTGTTGGTGATTGTTTGGCCAGATTGGGTAGCAATGCATGAACAAAATGAATTTACGATGTAATGTCTCGGCTGTGTTTTTAAAAATGGCGCTTCCTTTGTTTTCATTCTCCTGCTTGTATACGCTCTAGTGACGCTTTTCTGTAAATCAATAGTGTTCAGCTGCGTGTCTAGCTCCGCCCTTTGGTACCTTTTGTCGTGCTAAGTACCCTTTGCAAAGGGTACCCAAAAAGTGGTACGTTAGGGTTCGCTTTTTGGTTCCTTTTGACAGTGGAAATGGCCATGAAAGCATACTGAATCGTACCGTACCATACTACTGAGTGGAAACGGGCCAATAAATAAACCGTGTTTTATTGTTTTCAGAGGAGACTATTTATATTCAGGTATGTAGTAATTGTATGATCAAATGTAAAACAAAAGTTTTTGTTTGATAAACAACCCAATAAAATGAATAGTTATAAATTTGTCAAAGTTACAAACAGTACAGTTTCTTATGCCTAAATGTAATTAAAACCCTCACAAACAGACCCTTAAAAACAATTGCAAAATGGTTAATTGTAATCCAGACTCAATATTGAGCATACTCGTGATGTGACTATTGCGAATGATCACATTGCGACATCGATGTTGATACGAGCCCTAGTCCAAACACATGCGCTATATGAATTAGGTAAACAAAATTACCTAGTGTATGAGTGTGTGTGTGTAAGTGTGAGTGTGTTTGAGTGTTATCCAGTACTGGGTGGCGGCTGGAAGGGCATCCACTGCATAAAACATGCCAGAATAGTTGGTGGTTCATTCCACTGTGATGACCCCTTGATAAATAAGCATCTAAGCCAAAGGATAATGAATGAATGAATAAGCTTTTTTAAATTTATGGATCTGAAAAATAATTACTAATAAAAACTTGTCAAATTCAGTCAGTACTGGTGTACAATCCACCACCGTCTCAGTTACAGATAATTACTGGACTCATTATTTGTATTCGCTTGTCTTCTAGGCACTAAAACAGTGCATTACTTTAAAGCCAAACTCATCGTTCTTATGTCGCAAACAAAAGACGACTTCTGTATGAAAACATCCCGACTCTGCCACCGTTTCCAACACTGTTTTGGAAACATGACACAGCGATGTCCATTTGCATGCTCATTAAAACTGCTAATTGATAAATGGGATTTGACTTGATGATGAGAAGAATGCCGAGGGACGAAGCGTACTTGTGATGTCTAGATTTTTTTCTGCTCCCGCATCCACGATGATAATTAGCCAATTAATTCTATGTGGCATGTAGGTTTGTTATCAGCAGCTGAGCTTCCAGTCGCCCTGCCGCAAGTGTGAAGATTAGCGGCCAGCGGAGCCCACCTTGTGTGAAAACATCAATCTGATAATGGAATTGCTGAGAACGGCCAACAGGGCCACACACACACACACACACACACACACACACACACACACACACATAAATGAACATGCATACACAAAAACAGAGGAAACAGAATGACAGAAAGTGAAAATGATGAAGTGATGGTCTGCTGAAAGCGAACACATCATTTTTTCTCTGCACACACATATATATTCTGACACTGAAAAATTGAAAGGGCTTTAATGAGTTATTTTTAGTAGGAAAAAAGCCTGTTATAAGTCAATGCAAATAGAAACTGCAAGACATTTGTTATTGTTTGCACCATTTGTAATCACCATTTGGTGATTATCTTTCCATGTTATTTCACTGTAAATTTTAGGTGTATTGTAGGTAAAAGATATGAAAAGCATTTTTTGGGACTTCAAAGTTGATCCATTCATTCTTTTTCCTTCGGCTTAGTCTCTATTTCAGAGGTCGCCACAGCGGAATGAGCAGCCAACTATTCCAGCATATGTTTTACGCAGCGGATGCCTTTCCAGCTGCAACCCAGTACTGGGAAACACCCATACACACTCATTCGCGCGCGCGCACACACACACATACTCATACACTACGGACAATTTAGTTCAATTTATTCAATTCCCCTATAGCGCATGTGTTTGGACTGTGGGGAAAACCGAAGCACCCGGAGGAAACCCACACCAACACGGGGAGAACATGCAAACTCCACACAGAAATGGTAAACGCCCCAGCTGGGACTCAAACTAGCGACCTTCTTGCTGTGTGAGGCAACAGTGCCAACCACTGAGCCTCCGTGCTGCAGACTTCAAAATTAAGTAATGCAATTTTTATTTAAGGAAAACTTATCACTTAATGCGTTATCACACTCATTTAGTAATAACCCAATGATCCCTGAGAAACGCAATCATGGTTCACATTTTCTGGGTTATGTATGTGTCATCTTTGCAGCAGGTCAAATAAATCAAATGTTACAACTACACTCTAAAAGGTAAAAACTTAAACACGTTACTTCAGCATTAATCAATTAGTTTCCTCTACTTTTGCAAGGTTTTCAGTATTAAATTAGTTGGAAAAACAGTTTTTTTAGTTGTAAGAAGTTGAAGTAATATATTTAAGTGGACATAATGAATCTTTAGATCAGTCTAACTTTTTGTTTAACGAAGAGAAGATTTCTTCAACACATTTCTAATCATAATAGTTTTAATAACTCATCTCTAATAACTGATTTATTTTCTCTTTGCCAGGATGAAAGTAAATAATATCAGACTAGATATTCTTCAAGACAGTGACATTTAAAGGCTTAACTAGGTTAATTAGGGTAAAGTTAGGGTAATTAGTCAAGTTACTGTATAATGATGGTTTGTTCTGTAGACTATCAAAAAATAAACAGCTTAAAGGGGCTAATAATATTGACCTTAAAATGGGTTAAAAAATTAAAACTGCTTTTATTCTAGCCGAAATAAAACAAATAAGACTTTCTCCAGAAGAAAAAATATTATCAGACATACTGTGAACATTTCCTGAATCTGTTAAACATCATTTGGGAAATTTTTAAAAAGAAAAAAAAATTAAAAGGGGGCTAATAATTCTGACTTCAACTGTATATGGTGGGTGTGATTTTGCCAAATACTATGTGATCCTGGATTAACTTCTATGTCTTTATGTTTTTGTTTGAAAATGTAATCCATACTTATTCCCTACCCATGAACCCAACCTTAATTGTAAATTATTCCCAAAATCAAAGATGAATAATAGTTTTATAACAATCGTGTAGAAGTGCTTAAACCATGAAGTCTAAACTGAAAACGTATCTCTTAATTCTGATTGGCTGATTGAAATGTTCTAGGATCTACATATGTTAATCCAAGAACATGTCCTACTTGGTGAAATCACACTAACTGTGTATATATTTACAGGGTTAACTGGGATTTAGTTCATTAACTGTTGAGTCTATTAACTGAACTCATAAAATTGCATTTCTGTTTGTTCAAACTACTTACAGTATTGAAATTGAGCTAAAAAAAACACAATTTTTGAGATTCATGGGCGGACAACTTCATTGATATGTTCAATCCACTTAAATTTGTAAAAGCTAATAAGTTAACTCAATTCTTTCATGTTGTCCCAATGCAAATCGATTGTGTGGAACACATAATTTTTTCAACCCAGGCTCATTCCGAGAACGTAGTCCCGGGGACGTTTCTGGAGACCGCGAGATACGTCCCGGGAGGTACGTATTTTTGCAGTTTTTGTTTTCGCGAATCCGCGAGAGGCCGCTGTGCGCGCTTTCTCCCGCGCCGTCCTCGCGTAAACCCGCTAGAGGCCGCTGTCGAACGACCTTCAGCCTGTCTGCCTGGACGACAGAATGATTGACCGTGCGACCGGCCAATCGGCTGACCCACCCTCCTCCTCCGTCCCTAAGCCCAACCGTTGACGATTCACAAAAGCCGTCCAGAAAAAGAAAAGCCCTAGTCTGATTTTTACCACGTTTTCAGATTTTGAGTACATCCTCACCCTGTGACGAACCTGTTCGCTTCATTTTTTGGATTTTGTTTTCTTACCTGATTTCTGGAACCGCTCTTCCCCGGACTCGAACCCGGTCGTCGTCGTGGTCAGCCCCTCCCTGCGCCTCGAGTCCGCCAAAGTACACGAAGAGCTAACCGGACAAACTGGTTGCAGCGGGAAAGCCCTCCACACGGAGGCGAGCGGCCGGCCGGCCGGCAAGCGCCGAAAGGAACGGCGTCACACCGCCCCGCAACGTTCGCTTAAAAAAATGAAATGCAGCCGGACGTACCCCCGGCTACGTATCTCGCGGTCTCCAGAAACGTCCCCGGGACTACGTTCTCAGAATGAGCCTGGGTTGAATTTTTTACAGTGTGTTTTTTGCTGCAGACAAAACTCTGCTGACTGTTTCTGAAAACCAAAATGAATGACTTCTGGTATTCCTTGAGTTGAGATCCAGTCTAACTGGATAAATAAATGGAAGACTTTCCCCCATCTGTGGTGCTCTATCAAACAAATCACATTTTACTCCAAACTTACTGATGCCCTGTTTTATATCCGGTAATAACATGCATTTTAATTGACCCAAAACTGATAAACTAAGACACCTTACCGTTTCCACTGGGTATTAAAATGCATTCAAATGTATGTCTTTTGACCACTTGTATTCATATTTTTTTGAGACCCGTCCCTCTTATTTCCCCCTACTCTATTATACAGAGCAATGTACTGAATTAACAAACCCATTCTACCCTTAAAGTGCACACTTACGTTAGAGAATGAAAGGATCTGGATGGCAGCTATGGCTTTGATCACAATCTGCAAAAGCACTTTCTCGAAACACCTCTTAAATCCATCACATGTTCGGTAAGTAGGCAGACAGTAGGTGGTCTTTTATGCCCGTCTGAATGCATGTGGCTACACATTGTCACTTGTACATTTGTCCCGTTTCCTACAATTGTGCCAGTACAGGGAGTACGACATAATGCAGTGTGCCCTTTCATCTGCTGTGCAAAAGCTTGATATTTGATGTATTGCTTCAGCTTGTAGACCTCCAAATGGGAGAGACATCCTTCAAGGGTAAGCTGGTTTAAGGCTATATGGGATACTAGTCATGCTAAAATCAATATAGTGTGATTTTTGTTTTTCCGGACCATATGTGTGTGCTTGACACAGAAGTATAAGTATCAGTCTTATGGCTGAGACACACCGAGTCGGCGGTCAGCTTTTGAGCAGCGTTGGGAATTCGGTGAGTATCTGTCAGGATATTTTGTTTGTTATGTTGGCCCTCATTAGGGTTAATGTCAGAATGAGATTTCATGTCTGATTCAGCATGTACAATCAGGGCCGACGCGTCCATAATAGAATAGTGAGAGTGGCGTCCGCGACACCCCCGTGTTTGTGTGTTTCCACCGCCACGACCACCCTCCCATGCCAACCCCCACTCCCCCACACCTGGTCCTCACTTTCGTCCCGACACCCATTCCCCCCGACCCCCTTTCGCAAACCGGTCACTTCCGTTTTCACTTTCAGGTTGAAGGTGGCGTGATTGTTGTTTGCGAAAGAGAATGCTCTGATTGGTTGTACAGCAACGAATCAAAGCGTGAGAACAAACGAAACCAAGTAACGTTATTCAAGTTAAAAGGGAACACATAGAAGCCGGCTGTAATTGTGTAGCCTTAAATTGAAGTTTAATTTTAAACAAATTTCGAGAGGAGCATGTGCTAATGATTGACCCAGCTGGTCCACATTAGCTAATCATGGTCCTCCAATCAAAGGATCCCAACCCTGCTGAAAAATCCAGCTTAAACCAGCCTAGGCTGGTTGGCTGGTTTTAGTTGGTTGACCAGCCTGGTTTTAGAGGAGTTTTGGCCATTTACAGGCTGGTTTCCAGCCATTTCCAGCCTGGTCTTAGCTGGTCAGGCTGGAAAATGACCAGCTAAATCCAGCTAAAACCAGCTTGACCAGCCTGGTTTTAGCTGGACATAGCTGGTTTAGGCTGGGCTCCCAGCCTGACTAGGCTGGTCAAGCTGGTTTTAGCTGGTCGTCTCCCAGCCTGACCAGCTAAGGCCAGGCTGGAAATGGCTGGAAACCAGCCTGGAAGTGGCCAAAACCCCTCTAAAACCAGCCTGGTCTGGTTTAAGCTGGATTTTTCAGCAAGGAAGTCACTATATATATACTCATTTCTTCTCTACAACTATCTTCGTCTGAAGGAAATCCTCCTCCTCCCCTTCTTCCACCTTTATCCAGAATGGCCGGCACGGTGGCCCAGTGACTAGCACTGTTGCCTCACAGCAAGAATACCAATGGCGTTGGGTCTTCACTGGGCCATCTGGTATTTCTGTGCGGAGTTTGCATGTTCTTCCTGTGTCCGCGTGGGTTTCCCCCGGGTTCCCCGGTTTCCTCCCACCATCCAAATGTGCTCTATATTATAGATAAAATAAGCCTAAATCTTTTTTCTAATGTCTTACTCTCAGGAAGTTCACCTTGGCCTCAGCAGCGGGAAAGTTTCAGATCGACCTGAGCTCAATCTCCACTCGCCCCATCAAAGGAGGGAGCCCTGGGCTCGAGGATACCTTGAGCTCAGGGCTCTCTCCCGGGACAGCACGCCAAACAAGCTATGTATAAATCGTTAGCTAAGTGTGAACTTATGAAACACATTTCGGTAGGAGCATGTGGAGATTTTTCAACCCAGGCTCATTCTGAAAACGTAGTCCCGAGGACGTTTTTGGGGACCGCGAAATACGTCCCAGGAGGTACGAATTTTTGCAGTTTTTGGTTTTCGCGAATCCGCGAGAGGCCGCTGTGTGCACCTTTTTCGGTTCTCGGACGTCTCCCGCGAGTGCCGTTCGTGCCCGCGCTGTTCTCGTGTGAGCCCACCAGAGGCCGCTGTCGAACGAACATCTGTCTGTTCGACTGGCTGAATGATTGACTGGCCGACCCACCCTCCTCCTTTCCCGAACCCAACCAATTTTACCAATTGACCCGCCCAACAATTTACAAAAGCCGTCCAGCAAAAGAAAAGCCTTGGTCCGTTTTTTTTTTTTGTTTTTAACCACATTTTCGTATTTTACCCCACACTCACCCTGTTATAAACCTCTTCACTTTAATTCTTAGTCTTACCTGATTTCTGGAACTGGTCTTCCCCGGACTCAAACTCGCTCGTCCGCCGACTTACAGGACGAGCTAACCGGACAAACTGGTTGCGGCGGGAAAGCTCTCCACATGAAGGCAAGCGGTCAGCCGCCGAGCGCTAAAAGGAACGGCCTCATGCCGCCCCGCAGCGTTCGCTTAAAAAATGAAATGCAGCCATACGTACCTCTGGCTACATAATTCGCGGTCTCCAGAAACGTCCTCGGGACTACGTTTACAGAATGAACCTGGGGGGAGATTTTTCGACACGGCAAATTCATTGATACAATGAACATCATGGATCATTGGGGGGGGGGGGGGGGGGCACTATATCTCTCGCCTGACACTGTAATAACACAAAATAGGGTGTTTTTTCGAGCATAGAGCCCAAGTGATTCATGAATTTGTCTAATTCTGTTTAAACAAATGTACATTTTGATTGGCCATACGTAATTTAATGAAAACACACCCCAGCCCTCAAAGCGTCCTCAAATTGACATTGACACTTGTCAAAATTGTAAATCAATTTAATATCAAAACCTTGACGTCCATTTGACATCCACACACTGATGCCCCTTTGACCACCAAAATATTGGCACAAATGTATAATAATATAAGAAAAAACTGTAAAAAAGTACTGTACATATAACATAAGAGTAATATTTAGAACAAATATAGAGAAAATTGTAAATAAAACCAAAGATAATAACAGATATATATATATATATGTGTGTGTGTGTGTGTGTGTGTGTGTGTGTATAAACAAATCAATATTGATATAGATCTTGATGGTGCCATTATGATCTTTTATAATGTTTTATTTATCTAAAAGCTTCAATTACGAATGACAAATTTTACACTGGGTTCTGTGTTGCTGTATGTACACTACCTTGATGTCAAATTTACATCAACTTGACATTACAAGACAGTCCAACACAATCTCACGGCAATTCGTAACTTTTTTTTTAGTGGCTAATTCGTACGAATTCGTACGATCTAATTCGTACAATTTAGTACGATTTGCTCATCCTCCAATGACGGTTGGGTTTAGGGGCGGGGTTAGGTGCCACGCCTCCTTTTTAAAATCGTACCATTTTGTACGACTGAACTCGTACGAATTCGTACGAATTAGCCACTAAACTGTCAAAACGTAAAATACTTACGTTTTCTCGTGAGATCAGGCTGGACAGTCCTGTAATCAATTGTTGATGTTTTTTGACAACAATATTAGATGTCAATTTGATTAGCGTGTTTGATGTTTTTATTTTTTAATATGTTGGTTCTACATCAGGGCAGCATGGTGGCTCAGTAAAGCAAGCAAGAAGATCACTGGTTTGAGTCCCGGCTGGGTCAGTTGGTATTTCTATGTGGAATTTGCATGTTCTTCCCATGTTGTCTCCCACAGTCCAAACACTTGCGCTATAGGTGAATTGGCTATAAGTGGCAAGTGTATGGGAGTGCGAGAGTGTATTGGTGTTTCCCAGTAAAGGGTTGACTCTGGAAGGGCATCCGCTGTGTAAAACATATGCTGGAATAGTTGGCGGTTCATTCCGCTGTGGCAACCCTTTATAAATAAGAGACTAAGCTGAATGAAAATGAATGAATGGTTCTACATCAGGTTGCCCACGGGGAATCCTCTTCCAAAGTCTTTCCTACTGAAGCAATCTAATACAATGCATTTTTGACTACCTCTACAAGTGATCAAAGTAGATACGCTTAAAATGCATTAGACCATGTTTACATCTGTATTCAGAAGAGTCCAATTATAATTACGGATGAAGCAAGCCCTCACTATGTAGCTAACCGGTTCCCTCTATGTCTAGTTAAACATTTCAGTCCCAACAGCACAAAAGCACCATAGGGTTAGGTCATGGGGACAGAAAGTGACACAGATGTTGATTCTTTTCCTGAATCCCAAGACATCAGTGCTACAGACATAATCCCAAATTACACTTGAGCTTGGTCCTCCCAAACCTCATGGGGCGTGACAGATTACGCTAAACCTGTCCCACACAAGCCTAATGGGGCATGACCAGATTACCTACAGCTGAGTGCCACTCCAGCTAGAGCTCCGGAGAAACGGCACAAAACCCACAGCCATTGTCAGACTGAAATGGGATGACGACTCATGCCAGCAGATGGGTAAACAGCCTTGAAAATTTAAAGAAACCCAAGTGTGACTTCTGTAGCATTCTCCATTTGCATTGGTCTTAAAACACCTGAGGTTCAGATGCATGACTTGAAAGCCAAGTGGGTGAGAATGCTTTGAAATTCAACTCTACTTTGAAAAGGTAAATATTCACAACATCCTGGGAAGTGTTTTTTTTTTTACCATACTATATATATATTTATATATATATATATATATATATATATATATATATATATATATATATATATATATATATATATATATATATATATATATATATATATATATATATACGGGTGCTCCGGTTTCCTCCACAGTCCAAAGACATGCGGTACAGGTGAATTGGGTATGCTAAAATTGACCATAGTGTATGGGTGTTTGTGTATCACTGTGATGGGTTGCAGCTGGAAGGGCATTTGCTGTGGCGACCCCAGATTAATAAATGGACTAAGCCGAAAAGAAAGTGAATGAATGAATATATATATATATATATATATATATATATATATATTATATATATATATATATATATATATATATATATATATATATATATATATATATATATATATATATATATATATATATCATAAACAAATTAATTTAATTTAAGCATACTACCTAGCAGGAACAAGATGTCAACGTCACGTCAGATTGAGGTTGTACGTTGACGTCATAACCCAATGTCAGACTGATGTCAATGCCCAGCGTTAGACAGACATTAGATTTTGGTCACTTTCCAACACAACCTAAAAACAACCAAATGTCAACGTCTATTAATGTTACAGCTTTATTTGTTGTGTGGACGTTACCACTATGACTTCTAGCAGACAGTAGATTTTGGTTGTTATACTTGACGATTAAATGTCAGTATTTATCATCAAGATAACAATTTAAAATGTCGGCTCGACATTGGATTTTGGTTACTTTCCAACACATCTTAAAATCAACCAAATATCTACATTGTTTTACATCATTATTGGACATGAAAATAACTTTTTCCATAGACACTAACTAGACACTGAATTTTGGTCGCCCGACATCACAACCTAAATCAAATCTATGAACTTCTTTTGACGTTGTGTGCCTGCTGGGTGCCAACTACTTATTTAAAATGAGCTCAAATGACACAATTCTTGAGGGGTTTATATTTGGAGGGTGGAGGCAGCTAAATTGGGGGCAGCTAATTGTTTTATGTTCATCCAGATGTGTAAATAGCCATGAGAATGTAAAGAAACCTTAGTGTGACTTCTGTAGCATTCTCCATTTGCATTGCTCTTCAAACTCCTAAGTTTGAGATGCATGACTTGAAAACCAAGTGGGTGAGAATGCTTTGATATTCAACCCTACTTAGAAAAGGTAAATATTCACAACATCCTGGGAAGCCGTTGCTTTCTGACAGTAGCAGGTGCAGGATATTACATTTCTTGTTTTTTTAGCTGGTCTCTAACAGTAGCTGTGTACCCACAAAAAAAGAAATCATCATCCTCATATGGCTTTTATGAGTTTCAGTTTGCTGTTGCTAGTTGCGTTTTCATTGCTTTGTTTTTTGTTTTAGTTTTTTCTTGCTTCAGATATGAATGAAAATGAAGCCTTGGAAAATATTTCTCCTTTTCTGTCAAAATTAACTGAGCCTTGCATCCTTTTGCAGGGTAAACTCACACTGCGCTTCTACCACCAACATATCAGCCTCGTGAGCATGTGTACTGAACAACTACTGAATAAAAAGAAATGTCTTGTGCCAGTCCAGTAAATTCATAGTTGGGTGGCTTTCGTTTTATACAGCAGAAGTAAATCTGTTCTTAATATAAAGCAGGGGTCACCAATCTCAGTCCTGGAGGGCCGGTGTCCCTCCAGGGTTTAGCTCCAACTTGCCTCAAAACACCTGCCTGGGTGTTTCAAGTATACCTAGTAAGACCTTGATTAGCTTGTTCAGGTGTGCTTGATTAGAGTTGGAGCTAAAATCTGCAGGACACCGGCCCTCCAGGAACAAGTTTGGTGACCCCTGATATAAAGTATCTCAAGGCAATGTTTAAAAATGCAACACAGGCTCGTACTGAACACTTTAGAATGCTTATTTTAATGCTGACAGATTGCTCTTTTATCAAATTAGATATTAAAATGAATGTACAGTACTCTCTCAGCACATCCCAAATCTGCAAGATCCAGGCAAACGTGTTGCACTAAACAGAAATGCCAGTGTAAGAGCTGTGATTCCTTGCCAGCCCAACCGATCACTCATTAGTCTCTGTGTTAGTGACGATTTATGATGGACTGCCTCATTTCACTTTTAATAATAACCATAATTTAGGGGTATAACAGCTCTTGTGCTTCATTTTATTGAAGTGTGCTTGCCTACAATCCATCTTCTAATAGCACAAGGCTGTCATTGATTTCCATTCAGATTTTTATTCCAATATATACATGTTTTTGCTTAAGAAAGAGCACACATCCCTGGGGATAAAACATAGTCCTCTTCTGTCACTGTTTCTTTCAGCATACTATAATAGATGTTCAATGGCTAACAGAGGACAGAGGAAGGAATAGTTTGACATTAGGAAATGACAAGGCAATATACCAGCCTGATCTCACGAGAAAACGTAAGTATTTTATGTTTTGTCAGATTAGTCGAGTTCAGTCGTACGAAACTGTACGATTTTAAAAAGGAGGCGTGGCACCTAACCCCACCCCTAAATCCAACCGTCATTGGGGGATGAGCCAATCGTACTAAAATGTACGAATTAGATCGTACAAATTCATACGAATTAAATCAAAAAGTTACGAATTGCCTTGAGACTGTGTTGAATATACACTCAAAATATTTGGTTTGCTGTTTTCTCAAAATACCTATTTAAATTGAGCTGAAACAACACAATTCTTGAGTTCTTTGAAGGAACAGCTTAATTTTTCTATGTTCAATCTACTTAAACTTGTAAAAACTAAGTTAACTTAATTCCTTCATGTTGTCCCAAAACAAATCGATTGTGTGGAACCCAGCATTTTGTAAATAGTTTACATAATAAAGTCTTGAAGCACACAAAGTATGAATAATACATTTTAATGGTGTCATTTAGGAAATACCAGATTTGTAGGTACTACAGTATTTTTAACCATACTTTAAGTTGAATTAATTTGCTATTATATAGTTGATATTGTAATGAAACAACTAAAGTAACATAAACAAATTGCCCAATACATGAAGTTACAGCTATAGGGTATATATACTACAATATAGTGGCTTGCAGCGTACGTCGGTGGACTTGTGACCTGGAGCTGACCTTGATGACGGGGTTCGAGTCTGGCAAAAAACAGATAAGACAAAAACTAAAGCCAAAAGATAAAATAAATAAGTAAATAACTGGGTGACAATGTGGTACGATCTGAAAACGTGGTAAAAGTCAGGCGGCCACGAGAGCTTGCCCCAAAAGCAACTGAAGAGTTTTTGAAGGGACAGAAGTGGAATGTTATGCAATGGCCAAGTCAATCAGCTGAGCTGAATCTAATTGAGCATGCATTTAACTTGGTGAAGACAAAACTGAAGGCAAAATTACCCAAGAACAAGCAGGAACTGAAGACAGTTGCTGTAGAGGCCTGGCAGAGCACCACCAGGAATGAAACCCAGCATCTGGTGATCATACCTGCCAACATTTGACTCTGAAAAGCCGGGAGCTTGGGGTTGGGGGGGATTATAGGGTTTTCCAGGACACGGAACAAAACGGGAGATGGATCTGAAATACGGGAGACTCCCGGGAAAAAATGGGAGTGTTGGCAGGTATGCTGGTGATGTCTATATGTTCCAGACTTCAGGCTGTAATTAACTGCAAAGGATTTGCTATTAAGTATTAAAAAGTGAAAGTTTGATTTATAATTATTATTCTGTCCACTTACTTTTGGACCCTTAACAAGTGGGAGGCACATTTGAAAACTGTTATAATTACTACAACGTTCACCTGATTTGGATATGAATACCCTCAAATTAAATAATTTGTGCATTGTGTTGGTGTATAGAGCCAAAAATGTTAGAATTGTGTCGATGTCCAAATATTTATGGACCTAACTGTGTGTGTATATATATATATATAAATAAATTATCTGCAATACAAATATATTAGATTATTTGATTAGATGCTCAGCTTTTGACATCAACAAGTAAATGGGAATATTTCCACATCTATTTTAAAAGTTTACCGTCAAATATGCATTCGTACATTCCCCGTTATATTCCTCCTGAATTAATAGTTCTAGGTATATAGACCAGAAAGTTTGTTATGGGTCTATGCATGACTCCAGAAAGAGAGAGGGAGAAAAAACATCCCCCATTCCCACCTTTTTATCTCTCACAAAAAGATGCTTTTAATATTCAGGCAATTTAGGCATATCAGATTCTTCCAGGAGGCGCAGGCAGGTTGAATCCTTATCGCAGCAAAGAAGAAAATTACAGCTCTATATTCATCCCAGAATCCATGTTACTGGATCCAAACATGCACAAATACACAAATGCACATATACAGTATGATGCACACTGCTCAGGAACACACCACTGCACCTTACCAGATTAAATAACTTTGTTGCTGTTGTACATTTGTCTGAGGAAAAGAGTAAAGCAAAACTGCAAAACTCATCGCCACACTGCAGAGGGATTGTGGGAGATTGCCAGGACGGTTGTATGGTTGGGGTGGTTGCAGGTACTCCCCATGAGTGGTCTGAATTTATATAATATATCCCGCATTTTTAATTACTCACCCTTGACTTGTTCCAAACTAGTTTGACTTGTAACTTGTAGCCATTGGCTTCAATAGTAGGGAAAAATACAAACATGGAAGTCAGTGGTTATAGGTTTAGAAACATTATTTAGTATACCTTCATTTGTGTTCAGCAGAACAAAACAACTCAAACTGGTTTGCAACTAGTTGAGTCTGAGAAGTGATACATTCTGCTGTTGTTGTTTTGGATGAACCATCCCTTTAAAGTCACCGTGAAATCAAAATGTACTCTTATTTTATACAAGTGCTTGTGATAAACAGTGCATCTGTGCACTTCGCTATTCTGTAAAAATAATGTTGTCCTCATAATCTTTAATCAAATACCATAATCTTCCCTTGACATTACTTCATTTCTGGTCACATTAGCCGCATTTCCACTATCGGGCCAGTGCGAGCCATGCTTTAATCGGGCCAGGCCGGGCCAATAGCCCGGGAGGTTGAGAAATGAGGCCGAAATCATGGCGCGTTTCCACTGTCGGGCTAGTTGCTCGCAGCGCGTCACGCAAACACCGCCCCCAGAACGTCCCCCGAATCAAACGTCACACAACCCGTCACACAACCTGCCCACTTCAGCGGGAACAAAAAACTCAAATTATAACCACAAACACAACCTGGCATCACTACGAGAGCTGGAAGATGGAGAACACCGAAGCGATTGCTTTTTTACTGCTTGTGGTGTTTGTGGTGTGTTTGTGGTGTTTGTACTGTTTTCGATGTACTTGATAACGTCCTCATTTCTGCAAACGCCGTCTATTTGCCTCTGAACATTTTCCTCGGCCCAAATGTTCAGAAGAGCCCTGGTGTCCTCAACTGACCAGTACTGTCTGCTATCCATTTTTCTTCTTCTTAGTGAGTTGATCAAGCGCGATAGCAAAACAAATGTAAGGGAAGAAAGCATCTTGTCTCCTCTTTACCTGACAGGAAAACTCCGCCTTTGTACGTAACCCCGCCCCGAAGCCCCAGTTGGCCCTCCTTGGCCCAAGGTATTCGGCGGGCCGAAAAAGGCCGGACGCTGGCCCCAAGGAAGCCCCGCTTTGGCCCGATTACGCCCCGGAAGTGATAGTGGAAACGCGACTGGCCTTGGCTCGCCCTGGCTCGCTCGCTTTAGGCGCGATAGTGGAAACGCGGCTGTAGATTGCCTTTAGGGTGGGGCTGTCAGGACGTGTCTCACTTCTGCTATCTGTCAATCTTCCTCCATTTTGTTAGAAATACACATCTTCAAATGATCCAGTTGCCTCCCAAAAGGACAATCATGCGCCTCCCTGTGGAACTGCAATATTTATGTTGAACACAATATAGAAATAAAGCTCAGTCATTTAGGGCTGGGCTAACAGCGTGTGTCTTCTTTCTGCTCTTGCTTCATCCATGCGCCAAGCTTCCTTCATTTTGTAAGCAATGTCCATCTTCCAAAATTCAGTTAGTTCCCAAAGGACAAAATCTTTGACCGTCCTACATATTTTCCTTATTGTAGAAACCACTTCAAGTGGATTTACATCACGACAGCCGAAATAATGACATTTTAATAATATTATTAACAATAAAATAATTTTATAATACATTATAATAAATAATAATTTAACATCCATTTCATGTTAACTTTAACAGTTGTTGGTAACAAATCCAGCACATTAATAAAAATCCCTGTGAGTGCATAAACAGATCATGTTTGAAGAGATGTAAATTACTGCTTTTGTGTAAGGAACTGCACTATTTTACATTAAACCCAACTACACTCTCTGCATTAAAAGCTACACAAGCTGCCACTGGCGTTTCAGGTACACATTGGCACCTAAATTAGGGTTCATACAATGACTGGGTTCATATTGGTACATTAAAGCAACATTAAGGGCATTTTTTGCGGCTCCCCCTTGTGGTTGATAAGCGCTAGTGCCAGTTACCAGCCTCATAAAAAATGTTGCTGTGATCTCACCAGCATTTGTTGACTGCAAACTGACACCTCGTTTGGAAACCACGTCCATCGACAAGGTAAAATAGCCTGTGAACATGTGAATGTAACATTACACTACAGTATGTTGTGGCACATGGCAGCCAGTTGGTGTTTGTGTTGGTTCTGTTAGATTGTTTTGTCTCACAGTTAGCTTTTGGCTAACACACCTAGGCTAATTATTTTATAAATATTCCCTGAGTGATGATTAACAGGCAAGAGAATGTTCCACAACAAATGTTGGACAGTATTATATGTTTCTTCAGTAAAGAATGTTTCTTTCAGTTTGGCTATATTAAAATATATATAATAAAATTGGTAAAGGTCAATATTATTAGCCCTTTTAAGAGTCCTTCTTTCTTTAGAGGTAAACTTGGTTTTATATTCGGATATTCAGACATTCTCCTTAATAATATAATCTCAGGAAAGTATTCCTTGCAAATTCTAAATAGGGAAATCATATTAGCAGCAAATGACTATCAAAGTACAACATTGTGCACAGTGAATTAGATAGTGTTAATGTTTAGAAGTCATACTGGCATGCTAATTCTGACCGAATATCCAAAGTAACATGGTAAACAATATAGAGACTGCTAAATAAACGAATGTGCGAATATACCTCTATCTTCTTTCTTTCTTTTTTCCTGCCTAATTGACTTAACTTGTCTATTTAACTTAATTAATCTAGCTAAGCCTTTATTTTGCACTTTAAGCTGGATATTAGTATCTTGCAAAATAGCTAGAATGTTGTGTCATAGTGGCAAAGATTATTTATCATTAAACGTGTTAACATCAGGGCTTGACATTAACTATTTTGACACCTCGTTTGGAAACCACGTCCATCGACAAGATAAAATAGCCTGTGAACATGTGAATGTAACATTACACTACAGTATGTTGTGGCACATGGCAGCCATTTGGTGTTTGTGTTGGTTCTATTAGATTGTTTTGTCTCACAGTTAGCTTTCGGCTAACACACCTAGGCTAATTATTTTATAAATATTCCCTGAGTGATGATTAACAGGCAAGAGAATGTTCCACAACAAATGTTGGACAGTATATGTTTCTTCAGTAAAAAATGTTTCTTTCAGTTTAGCTATATTAAAAATATATATATAATAAAATTGATAAAGATCAATATTATTAGCCCTTTTAAGAGTCCTTCTTTCTATAGAGGTAAAGTTGGTTTTATATTTCGGATATTCAGACATTCTCCTTAATAATATAATCTCAGGAAAGTATTCCTTGCAAATTCTAAATAGGGAAATCATATTAGCAGCAAATGACTATCAAAGTACAACATTGTTCACAGTGAATTAGATAGTGTTAATGTTGTTTATAAGTCATACTGGCATGCTAATTCTGACCGAATATTCAAAGTAACATGGTAAACAATATAGAGACTGCTAAATAAACGAATGTGCAGATATAAAACCAACTTTACCTCTATCTTCTTACTTTCTTTTTTCCTGCCTAATGAACTTGTCTATTTAACTTAATCTAGCTAAGCCTTTATTTTGCACTTTAAGCTGGATATTAGTATCTTGCAAAATAGCTAGTATCATGTTGTGTCATAGTGGCAAAGATTATTTATCATTAAACGAGTTAACACCAAGGCTTGACATTAACTATTTTGAACACCAGCCACCGTGGCTAGTAGATTTCCAACTTTAGCCACTCGCATTTTCACTTGCCACAAGTTTGTTGTTGGCAAAATATATTTGATATGCATAAACTTGAGTTTGGCATGGTAAATTTACTTGATTTAGATTTTGTGTTACGTCACATGCCTCCTCATTAATTTCTCTTTTTTGTGTTGTGTTTTGTCTTGCTCAATGAGCATGAGCAAATGGGTTATGGTTTCATGTCGCATTGCAATTCGTTTTTATTTCACAAGACTTTTCATAGCTCAAAATTAGGATCTAGCAAATTTATCTCTGACCACACCAAGAGTAAATTAATAATTATTTTTTTGCCACAAATAGGGCTGTGCGATTTGGGGAAAATATCTAATTGCCTTTTTATTTATTTATTTATTTATTTTTGACAGATATTGCAGTGACTAAAATGCAGTGAGTGGAAATGAAAAGATATCAACTTTTATTAGCAAGCAACTCTGAAATTGTAATTCGCTTGCTACTAAATTGAGTGTCACTGGCAATACTTATAGTTGAGTTTTTAGTAGGACGCTCCTCATATGGCCGTCTGTGGTGCTTTCTTAGATAGAGGTAAAGTTGGTTTTATATTCGCACATTCGTTTATTTAGCAGTCTCTATGTTGTTTTCCATGTTACTTTGGATATTCGGTCAGAATTAGCATGCCAGTATGACTTCTAAACAACATTAACACTAATGTTAATGTTCTAATTCACTAATTAGATCTAATTCACTGTGCACAATGTTGTACTTTTGATAGTCATTTGCTCCTAATATGTTTTCGCTATTTAGAATTTGCAAGGAATACTTTCCTGAGATTATATTATTAAGGAGAATGTCTGAATATCTGAATATAAAACCAAGTTTACCTCTATCTTTCTTAGGTGCTGGTTGTTGCATTTCCTCCTGCTGTGGAAACAATTCTGCAACAGCTCTTCCAAATTACCTGGTTTTGTTTGGTGTATATTTTTTATTTATTTTTTTTATTGTAGGCTTTCCACATAGTTTGGTTGCGAAATTCTGATTGGGCAAAACGAAAGTGTGCTTACTCAATTGGCTTGAAGGACTGTCACACAGACGGCAGTCATGCATTTGCTCTGAGTGGGGGAAGAATAATAATATTTCATATCACAGCCTCTTGCAATTAGCTAATCGCTATGTTTCAAATCGATCAAATCACGATTGCGATTTGATTTCGATTGATTGCACAGCCCTAGCCACAAATTCTAAATAACGTGTCAAAACAAGCAAAATATATCTGGATATGTGTATTTTTTTTAATTAAACAAAACATTTCATTAACAAAAAGAAACTATTGACATTTAAAAAATAATTAGTGTCATGTATCTAAACTATGCACAGTGGTCTGTCCTGGCTAAAGAGCTCAGATTAGGGAGCGCGCACACTTCTTAAACACGCATCACATGAGTAGTCATCCTCTCATTCGGTATTCACCTCAGGCCTGTAGCCAGCCTGGTGAAAGTGTTGGTTCTTTTTTTCTCAAAAAGTAGACTTTTTTTTGCAAATATTCGCCTAATTTTCTATTTAATTGTGAGGTTTAAACACTTCATTTTAGTGACATTTTAGCTTGTCGGATGGTCATCATAACCACACTTTTTGATGTATCAAAATTCCTAAAAGTTTAGACTAAAGAACAGTGTTTCCTCAGTGTTTCCTCTAGGGTTTTTTCCAGCTATGGCGGCAGCCTTTTAAACAGATCCATCAACTACCAATGGCGTTATTTCAATGACAAATGTCATGAGCGCAGTATAACAAGTCAAGATCGCATGCGGATCTCTGCTTGTGCGCCGATTTCCTCTGTTCGTGCACAAAACTTTTTGCACGCCCCGTCAAATATTCGCTGTTCAAGTGCAGATTTTCTTGAGCGCTTTCAAATAAAGGTTGCTGAAGTGCGATTTAGTGCGTTTATTTAACGGGTATGTCTCCGACATTTATTTGAGTTGCTAGGAATATTTATGAATGTCTCCAATAGACCTACAGAACGACATTAATGCGTCTTGAAGTAAAGTGAAACGGCTATAAACTCCAGCAAGTTAAAGTCATTGCAAGCAAAATCACAGACCTTTATCTATAATAATTATATCTATATAATATATCTATATAATTATATATTTATATATATATATATATATATATATATATATATATATATATATATATATATATATATATATATATATATATATATATATATATATATATATATATACCTATACCTATATCTATATAATTATATAAACTGTGTTCATCTTAACTGAAAGCTACATCGTGTTTGCTAGCCTCATGCATTACGCATCTGTCTGTCAGTCAGTCAGTCAGCACATCACCTTAAAGGGTTAAACAAATAGCGCACAGCACTACTATAATTCCAGAAAAGTTCGTGCTGTTATAATTCACCTACCTTTTAATGTGTTTTGGTGCGATTATCACCCGCTATTAAAAAAAACTGAATGATTGAATGAGAAGCTGTAAGGTAGCCGTGGCGGGATGACTTTTGGTGTGGCGCCCCGCCATAGAAGAATGAATGTAGCAGAAACCATGGAGAAATATAAATACGATACTTATTTTTAGATACACATTTATTGCATCATATATCATTAGAAAAATAAAGAAATCTGGTAAAGTTTTAAATTAAAACTAGCCTATTGTCATTTATTAGGCAAATAACAAACTGGCCAGCACATTCAACCTTCCTCAATCACACAGAAATGACAGTCAGCAGGATTCCGCTTGGTCTTAAAGCGTTTTTCGATGGGTTATTTTCACAATTTATTATGGGATAGCAGTCAGAATAGGACAAAAGAGCTCAAGAATGGGACAAATTCTGGAACTTTGTCAGTGAGGGGTGGGTCTTTTGAACCACCTGAACCCCCCCCGGCTACGGGCCTGCACCTGCTTTCTTTTGCTCGCGCGAATACAATTATTGTTCTCAGTCGTGCTGTTTCTTGATTCTAAGATTGCATTTGCACGCGTATTGGGCCGTCCATATTGTCGAACCCTGCTTTTAAGAAAACTACAAATTAAAAATTATTTTCAACCAGCCAAAATGGCTGTCTAACCCGCCGCAGCTGAAATCTAATGTCAAGCCCATGGTTAAAATGTATCTCCTTATAGTTGATATGTTATATTAAACTTTGGAATGGCTTTGGACTATAGTACTCACAAACTTTACAGTGTTTTAGTCTCAGATTTAGATTGGTCCTGTTCCGATATCTGATATTGCCAATAATGATTGAGGTTGCTGGTTCGAGTCTTGGCTGGGTCAGTTGGCATTTCTGTATGGAGTTTGCATGTTCTCCCCGTGCTGACATGGATTTCCTCCGGATACTCTGGCTTCCCCCACATACATTATAGGTGAATTGGATAAGCTAAATTGGCTGTAGTGTATGAGTGTGTGTGTGAATGAGTGTGTATAGATGTTTCCTAGTATTGGGTTGCAGCTGGAAGGGCCTCCGCTGTGTAAAACATATGCTGGATAAGTTGGCGGTTCATTCCGCTGTGGTGACCCCTGATGAATAAAGGGACTAAGCCGAAGGAAGGAAGGAAACTAAGACATACTATGTGATTGTACCTCCTGACCATGGCAGATTCATTTAGGCAATATATACAGACATTGATAGTATTGCCACAGAGAAGCCTAATTCAGATGCATGAGAAGCTCGTCACATAATTTAGCTCTGAGTAGTATCTCGGGGTTATCATCTCGAAATTACAGTAATTACAGCATGCAGCAAAACGTTGTTTCGGGGTTTGAGAGGAAAATGTCAAACTGCGACAAAAATGCATCTCTTTGAGTGAAAAAGAAACCGCTCTATTCTTACTTTAATCTAAAAAGTCTGGAAAAGCAGGGAGAAAAAAATGTTAGCACACTGCTATATTTAATCTAAAGATGCTAAATGCTAGGTCATGTGATGTCGTAATCCAATCACTGACACCGATATTAAAAATCAATCCTGCTATATATATTTTAGTATAAAATTCAATTCAAGTTTATTTGTATAGTGCTTTTTATAATCATTACTGTTTCGAAGCAGCTTTACAATCAAATTAAGTTCGTTACAATCAAAAATAACTTATTATACACAGACATGGTGATATATACAGTAGCATATAGATGAGGGGTGCTCAACCCTGTTCCTGGAGGTCTACTTTCCTACGGAGTTCAGCTCCAACCCTGATCAAACACACCTGAACCGATTAATTAGGACCTGAACAGCACTTGATAATTACATACAGGTGTGTTTGAGAAAGGTTGCAACTGAAATCTGCAGGAAGGTAGATCTCCAGGAACAGGCTTGAGTCTGATAAAGATGATGGCTGTTTCTCAATTCCGAGAACGCAGAGAATGGACTTGCGTTCTTGTGAAGACCGGTCTTGCCAGGTGTCCTCGGAAGAACGAACTCGGGAGACCGTGAGGACAGAGAATGCATACTCTGAGAAATGAGATTCTTGGTGCATTCTTCCTGATGGTCATGTGACCTTCACGCATTTTAAATGGTGTGTTATTTAAACATTACAGCATTCATACAACGATTTATTGTTTTTCCCCTTTTCAAAATATATACTTTGCATAACAGCATTATAAATATACGTTGCACAATATAAATAAAACAGATTTTAATAGGAATTTCAGCAAACAAACACCCTTAATGTGTTTATTCCTTTATTAAGATGTTCATGGTAATGTCTCCACATCAAAGCTCATGAAAGCAAAGAAGGTTTAGGTGCTCCAGGATTGGCCAGCCCAGTCACCAGAAATGAACATTATTGAGCATGTCTGGGGTAAGATGAAGAAGGAGGCATTGAAGATGAATCAAAGAGTCCTGCAAGAACGCTTTCTTTGCCATTCCAGATGACTTTATTAATCAGTGATTTGAGTCATGTCAGAGATGTATGGATGCAGTCCTGCAAGCTCATGATGGAGTCAGACACAATATTCATTCTGTTTCCACTGCAGCATGACCACATATTCTATACTGGACATTATTTCTAGTGACAAGACTTTTGTCTAAGCAAAGTCAGAGCTTACTGTCCTAATTAAATCATTAAAAATCAAGACATGATCATATTTTATTTTGGTAAAATAAGCGTAATCTAGAGGCCTTTACCTTTCATAATGTATAAGCCACTTCTGATACCAAATGATCAACTAGAAGTCACGTTATTATCTGTTGTTCCTGAAACCTAGGCAACATGACTTTTGTCAGGTAATGTGCATACATGCATACATACATACATCCATAAATACATACATACTTGCATTCATACACTGACATTCTTTGCATGCTCTTGTTTTAGAGCTGCTATTTTTTCTGTATTATTCACACTGTCTGTCACTGTTTCAGAATTAAAAGTGGCCATCTCATGCAGAAAATGTCATTTTCTCTTCTTATTCGCCCCTGTGCCTATCGCTCCTGTGTCTGACAAATCTTACCCTGCTCTGTTTTGCTGCAGCTTTTTGTCACTCATATCTCTGCATTCAGTGAGATGGTTTTTGGCAATCCTATCAGCTTACTTGCTCTGGAAGAAGTCGGAAAAGTGCACAGGGAAGTTAGCGTCTGATCTTAGCATGTTGTCATGCGTGTTTGTGGTGAATTCTGTTCTTAATTCACAGATAGTGAAAAACTACAGCTTCATCAGTTCGCCTGATTACATACTCTATAACCTTCTCATTTAAAACAGTGCAGAGGTTTCATACATTATAATCATACTTTTCCAATATTACACCCAAAGGATCAGTCACAGGTGAAGAAACTATTATTGGTTTAGTCTAATCATGCCTCATATTAAGCTCTGAGTAGATTAGATTGAAAGCAAACCATCAGTTCCTTATTATTAACATACTGGAAATAGAAATATGAGCAACAAATGCCATATTTTCATGGCAAAGCAACAGTATCAGAGGCTTTTTTTTTTTTTATTAATGTGGTTAATGTTGATTTTCTGGTCGAGTATTACTGTTTTATTGAATTGTCACGCCATTTGGCGTTATAATCCTAAATAAACACTTGAGCAGTCTTGTCAAGTTTTGTCAATTTTTAATATCACACAAATGTAATATGGGTAAATATCAGAACAACTATTAATATCAGTTTGTTATCTCGTAACTTACGAAATACTGTTTTCAGGTCCAACCACTACTCATTTGATTAAGAAAATATTTGTTTATGACCACGTTTTAGTTATACTATATTACACATTAAAGTGAATTGTATATGAAATGATTGTGTACACTACAGTCTCTGGATGCTGGACACCAATATTTTAACAATTTATAATATATATAATATATATAATATATATATATATATATGAGCAATTCCAGCGTTATGGATGTGACATTTGCAGTAAAATCTCAAAACATAAATTCACATAGAAAGTATATGTTAACATTATATTGAAACTGTTCATATTTTCCAGAACAACTAACCACAGAGTGATGGGATCAGAAAAATATCAGTCTGTAAACATTTTGAATATTTTAAATGAGGAAGATAAACATGCGTTATGGATGTGATGAAAAAAAGTTCACTAGTTTGCAGTATACAACATACTTTGTAGAATTTCTATGAATTAAACTGGACAACCCCTCCAATATAACGCTAATCAAAAGGAGAAGAGTTGGCCCACTATAGAACAAAAATTATTTTTATTTTATTGACATTTTTTGCATTTGTGAGGAAAAAGCTCCGTTGTGGATGTGACATCTCTTCGTTGTGGATGTGACAGATGTGAAATTAGCACATGTGAGATTTTGGTAAATCAAATATAATAGTTTAAAAACATTAACAGAGACATTTTTGAGTATTTTTAAAGAACTGTAAAATACTTAGTTGCACAAAAAACGCAGAAACTATTTCGCTATTTAGGCAGAAACATAATTTTTTTCATGGGAAAATTGACATTTGCATGGAATTGCTCATTTAATATATATATTCACTTAATAGCCACTTTATTAAGTACACCTGTCCAACGCAAATTTCGAGCCAATCACATGGCAGCAACTCAGTGCAGCGAAACATGGTCAATCGATCTGCTGCAGTTCAAAGCGAGGGAAGAAAGGGGATTTAAGTGACTTTGAACGTGGCATGGTTGTTGGTGCCAGACAGGCTGGTCAGAAACTGCTGATCTACTGGGATTTTCACGCACAACCATCTCTAGGGTATACAGCGAATGGTCTGAAAAAGAGGAAATATCCAGTGAGTGGCAGTTCTGTGGGCGCAAATGCCTTATTGATGCCAGAGGTCAGAGGAGAATGGCCAGACTGGTTCCAGCTGATCGAAAGGCAACAGTAACTCAAATAAGCACTCGTTACAACCGAGGTCTGCAGAAGAGCATCTCTGAACACACAACACATCCAACCTTGAGGCGGATGGGCTACAGCAGCAGAAGACCACACCGGGTGCCGCTCCTGTCAGCTAAGAACAGGAAACTGAGGCTACAATTCACACAGGCTCACCAAAACTGGACAATAGAAGATTGGAGAAACGTTGCCTGGTCTGATGAGTCTCCATTTCTGCTGCCACATTTGGATCATAGGGTCCATCCTGCCTTGTATTAATGGTGCTGGTGGTGTAATGTTGTGAGAGATATTTTCTTGGCACAATTTAGGCCCATTAGTACCAATTGAGCATGATGTCAACGCCACAGCCTACCTGTGTATTGTTGCTGACCATGTCCATCCCTTTATGGCCACAGTGTCTCCATCTTCTGATGGCTACTTCCAGCAGGATAACGCACCGTGTCATAAAGCACCAATCATCTCAGACTGGTTTCTTGAACATGACAATGAGTTCACTGTACTCGCGTTGTGTCCTTGTAATTCAAAATGCCTAAACATTACATGTAGCAGGGTATTTTGGCATGCAACAGGGCTGGTTTTAGGGGTAAGGGTAAGGTGTGGTAATATAAAAGGATTTTTTAACACTATAAAATACATTATGCCTATGTCCTCATAAACCACATATGCAAGTGAGTGTGTGTGTGTGTAAATTTAAAAAACATTTTAGTACAAACATCTTGTGAATCCTGATTTGTTCATGAAAACATGTATACACACCATTCATGCACCTAGGCACACATGCTTTAGATGAGATCTGCTGTGGTCTTTTTTTCCCCTCTCGACTGTCTTAATGAGCAACACTCAGCGGGTACAAAACAACATGGAGATGTGTTCATTAACAGAGGTGTACCAGCAGTACACTGGAACGGCCATATTGATCAGTTGTTTACTCAAGGACCTACAAAGACTCAGTGCCTGTTCCCGCCAACCTTTTCTATCAGATTAATGAAGTGACCGCACGGGTAATAGCCCTTCAGCTGACAAGTCCATTTTAGTACATGAGAGACACTTCTGTCTTTCATTATTCCAGGACAAAGCATCCATGCTCCCCTCCTTCATTTTCCTTATCAACATCATATTTGCTTTGTCCTTGGGGGACAGTGCTGGCATTGGGACCTGGCTCCGACAGTGCCGCTCTTACCCTGATCAGCATAAACAAGCTCCGATGCCCTAATATGTTTATTTACCCTCTATTTAACTGAATGTTAAATCAATCATCTGCATGCTCCTGCCACCAGCTCATGCCAGTACATCCATTTCAGTTGCCCAGAGGCTGACAGCGAAGCAGCGAGCGGCACGTATGTCTGCTGTCAAATGTGACGGAAATTAAGTTTACTGGGGTTTTTTTCTCCCGTGTTTGTGTTGTTTACATATCTTTTTCATTCTTTAACACACTAAGAAAAATATTGTTTGCTGTTTTTTTTCAAGCTACACATTTAAAATGCGCTGAAACAACCCAATTTTGAGTTATTTTATTGAGACAACTTAATTGTTTTATGTTCAGTCCACCTAAATTTGTAAAACCTAATAAGCTAACTTAATTCTTTCTTGTTGCCCCAACACAAATCGATAGTGAGGAATTCAGCATTTTTTACAGTGCATGTACAATGGGCTCCGAAATATTGGTTTTCATTTTAAATGGGAAATTCTCACTTGGGACGTTGTACCCAGTGGTGTAGTCGGGGCTATACGCACGTATACTCAGTATACCTACTTTTTTCCACTAGCTGTTTGGGTATTACGACTTCTTAGGATCAATAATTGCGTATACCCTCGGTATACTCACTTGTTTTGCTGATTAGACTTTCCTAATTTACCTGTATTCACATCCCCTTTAGCTGTATACCAAATGTTTGCTGTATACCAGATGGCATTCATGCTACCATTGCATTCCGTCCAAGAGTTAACGGTCTCTTGATCTTAATTTGTTGCAGTTGGTGCGTTTTTGTTTTTATTTTGCGCCTTTACCCGCCCCCTGACGACAAAAGCAGCTTTGAGAAAATTTCGTGAGTTTTTCGAAGTCAACTGATCGATGTCTCGCTGAAACGTTCAGGTAAAATTATAAAACAGCATGAGCGGGTAATAGTACCACCTTTTTTTTTTAGGACTACACCACTGGTTGTACCCAAATGTGGCCAATATTTATGTAAGATCCTCTTTATGGCATGTAAAAAGACTTCAACTAGGAATTGGCTTAAAGAAACCACTTTGAACTGTAAACGGTGATGAAATGCTGGCAATGGAAGAGCTTACGTATACACTTAATGGACACTTTATTAGGTACACCTTACTAGTACCGGGTTGGACCCCCTTTTGCCTTCAGAACTGCCTTAATACTTCATGTCAGAGATTCAACAAGCTACTGGTAATATTCCTCAGAGATTTTGCTCCATATTGACATGATAGCATCACACAGTTGCTGCAGATTTGTCGGCTGCACATCCATGATGCCAATCTCCCGTTTCACCACATCCCAAAGGTGCTCTATTGGATTGAGTTCTGGTGTCCCCCATATCTGACCCATTCATTTAAGGTTTTGGAGTCTCTTCTAATGTTCTGATGCCTTGATTCTGGTGTGTTTGATTTGGAAGAGGTTGAAAATGTGTACTTTCGGTGTGCCTTTAGGAATAGAGTTGGGAAACTCTGGTGTATATGATTTGGCTTTGGTTTATTGATGCCATGACCTATGTATTGAACTGCACAAACCTGCTGAATGCCTCTAGTAACATGAAATGTTGTACGTGTATCTATATGAACCAGACATGATGAATTTCACAGTGAATAAGCATGGGAATGACAGTTTTTTTATGTATTATGATTGAGTTCTTATAATCATGAACTTTAATGTCAATTTCCAATAAATCAATCATTTCTGTGCCAAACATTTGGACAGTTAAACAACTGTCAATCCATTATACGTTCAATCGAGGTCGATTTTCGGTTATTCCATGGATCATTCATTTCACACAGTTCTATTAATCTTCTTTGAGTTTGCGCATGCTCATGTTGGTATCAGATTTAACAGTATCGAGCTAACGAGTTCTTGAGCGGCGTTTCCTCCTACTTCCACTGACCAAGTGGAGTGCCTTCTCAAGTGAGTTGCTACACCTGAGTTGCTTCCAGCTAGGTCTTTGGCTTGATGCACCCTAGGACAAGACGTCGATCTTTCTTCTGTCTGTCTTCTTGATCATCCAGGTCTCTGAGCCATAGGTTGCTATGGGGAAGACGGTCGCGTTGACTAGCCTTGCTTTAGTTGCTGATATCCTTACTTTTCCATATGGCATTCAAGCTCACCATTGCTTTCCATCCAAGGGTTAACGATCTCTTGATTTTAGGTGATGTGTCCCCATTACTGTCAATCTTGGAACCAAGGAATATAAAGTCCTGTACTGTCTCGATTTCTTCATTGTGGATCTTTGTACTGCATCTTCCATTCTCGGAGGTCAATTTTAAACAACTTTAAGCTACAATAATATGCTATGGGTAAGACGGTCGCGTTGACTAGCCTTGCTTTAGTTGCTGATATCCTTACTTTTCCAGATGGCATTCATGCTACCATTGCATTCCGTCCAACAGTTAACGGTCTCTTAATTTTAGGTGTCGTGTCCCCATATTGGTCAATCTTGGAACCAAGGAATATAAAGTCCTACACTGTCTCCAATTCTTCATTGTGGATCTTTATGCTGCATCTTCCATTCTCGAAGGTCAACTTTAAACAACTTTTAACCCGCAATAATATTGGCTTCATTGATAATAAAACTGACTATCTGAACCATTGACTATATGAACCATTTACACTAATGTTTGTTGTATTGTTGAACTTGCAAGGTGATGCATTTCAGAAATCAACAGCGCAATAAATTAGCAAGATGGTGTATTTACCTGCATGCATTTGCAGCCAAATTCTTATGTAGACTCGAGCATTTTAATCAAGCTTGTGATTCAGTTTTCTTTATTTGTAGAAAATCACAGCGCACTTACCGTAAGAGACTCGTTTAAGTGAATGAAAACAGACACACGTGCACAGAGCCAATGGCTGTCTTACTTAAGCATTCATCTGTGGCAGCTGAAGACAAATGCGCTGGTTGTAATATCTGTTAGTGAAATGATGAATTGGTCTGTACTCTGCCATGCCTGAAAAGTGGATCACATACCTGACAACGCATACTGATGATTTTGGGCCTCGCCAAAGGAAACTTTACTGAGCGAGAGTTCAATAATATGTAATTATCCTTCTATTACTCAAAAGATAAGAGTATTAGAAATAATGAAAGTCCTTTGCAGTCTTTTTTTCTTTCTTTTATAGGTCAAATAAGAACATTTCAAGGGAAAGTTCACCCAAAAATACATAGTAACCTGAGTGGTTTTATCTTGCTTTATTGAAATCATTTCTTACAGTCCCTCTTTCACCAGTTTGTTCCACTAATTGCCTTTACCATAAATCTTGGTAGCAGGGGCGCCGTTGGCCGCTATGGGCCCTACAACAACATTTTTTTGGGGGGCTGTCGCTGATGAAAGTGAAAACCGGGGTTGGTTGGGGTGGTGGGTAAATAGCATTCATTCTTCACTTTTGGACTTTAGTGCAACAGTAAATATATTTTTAAAAATCTAATATAAAAACAAATAGCAGCTCCACTTAAAATACCCAGCAGGCAATCCCAAGTTTACATACCTCACAGTTTGCTATGGCAATGTTGTCATTATTGATTTTATAATACCTCCAGACTGCAGACACACTCGCGCTTTCCGCTTCAAGCTTCTTCAGTGTTCTACTTTGCCAGCATTTAACCAATAGAGTTGCGCCTCTGCAACAAAATGATGCTGTTTCCATGTGAAGTCAAGAAAGAGGCCTAACTCCGTGTCACTGAATAACTATAGATGTGTTAAAAAAATAATGAGAATATATATTATGTACATATATATTCAAATCGTGATCGGGAGGTAACGTCCGATTCAGATCGCATCTGAAACCATGTGATTTCCGATCACGTAATCGGATCTGGAGATCTCTAGTGCTACGCCTCCTTTTTAAAATTTTAGATATGACTGAACTCATACGAATTTGTTTGAATTAGCCACTAAATTGACAAAACGTAAAATAGTTATGAATTCTCAGGCTGAAACATTCACACGCCTACCACTCGGCATAAGTGTCCAAATATGGAGTTCCACCCTCGATGACATCAACAAAAAAACTTGATCAAACTAGTATTCCTAGATAGGTAAGATTTTTAAGAATTAAATATTCAGTTTTACAGTACCTGCAAGTTGTTTTTAGCACTTTCTGTATGATTTGCAAGAAAATCCAACTTTTTAAATTGTTTTTTTAACACTGTAAATAACCCTGAATGCAGAAATTGCTAGATTTGTCCCACCCTCTTTAATAATTTGTTAATTGCTTAGTTGGATCATACATTCATTTGTGTGTGTGAACATTCATGTTTACAAAGCAACACAGGCTCATTGTGAAAACGTACCCCAGTATACATTTCTGGAGAGCACGAATAATGTAGCCAGAGCTATGTATGGCTGCATTTAGTCTTTCAAATGGACGACACGGGGCAGCATAGGCAGAGGGTGAACAAACTCCAAGGCTAATATATGCACTGCCATTTAATGCATTTAAAAAGATTTGCGACCAAGAAGAAGTTTTAACAAAAGCACCGCCTATCAACAAAGTCCTTAAATTATTTTATTAAACTCTCACACTGATCTACACTACCGGTCAAAAGTTTGAGGTCAGTTTATTTATTTTTTATTATTATTGCTTTTATTTAAAAATCTAATTTAAATTATTCTGTTCATCAAGGTGGCATTTATTATATATGAAAAAAAAATTAAATACTTATTTACTAAATATTTATTACTTACTGTATGCATTTCAAATGAAATTAGTACTCCTGGTTGCTTTTATTACTATTACCAATAATAATAATAATAATAATAATAATAATAATAATAATAATAATAATAAAATAATAATAATAATAGAGTGTGGTTTGGTTGGTTTGGTTTTCAGAGCAGCTGCTAACTCCAGTAATAAGCAGCGCTCATCAGTGCAACGTGCGGGGTTGGACAGTTTCATTTTTTGTGCGGAGGGGGACTTTAAATTTGATTGACAAACTTACAATAGCTAAAGTGTTAATCATCAACATAAATTACATTCATATTCCGCCTTACACCCGTTACATGTTTTCAATGCATTTTTTTCTTTGCTGCTATCTCGTGGTCTCTGGCCAGGGAGAGGCTAAGCCTTCCCCAGCCTTACACACGCTCCGCCTATGTGGGGCGGTATGACAGCAATAACGGCTTCTGTTTTTTTTTTTTTTTTTTTTTTTTTTTTGCGATACCAGCTGACTGCTTACGGTGTTTCTGGTGTTACCAATTTGCCCAGCAGCTCCCCACATGTGTCGGCAGACTTGTGGCGCAGAGAGGAGTTGATCATGACAACGGGGTTTTAACCAGACGAAGAACGATTCCAGAGAGCGGGTAAGACAAAAAAGGCAAAAAATAAAATAAACAAGTAAATAACCGGGTGAGAAGATGGTAAGATCTGAAAACGTGGTAAAAAATCAGGCAACCTCGAGGGCTTTTCTTTTTCTGGATTGCTTTTGAAAACACTGTTGGTTGGGTTTAGGGAAGGGGGTTAGTGGGGTGATCGGTCGGTCGGTTGGTTGGTCAGTCAGTCAGTCAGTCGACAGCAGCCTCTGGTGGATTTATGCGAGAACAGCAGGCATGAATAGCACTCGCAAGAGATATTTGAGATCTGAAAACGTACACGGTGGTACTCTGGCGAATACATAAAAACAAAAACTGTCCAGAAATGTATACAGGGGTACATATCAATACTGAGCCTGGTTTGAATGCACATGAGCTGTGCAGTATCAAATAGCCATGATGAGTAGGCCTGTTGGACAGATTTTAGATCTGAAAATGTGCTTACATTAGATAAAAAATCGACATATATTAAATGGCACCCAATCAGATTAGCTATGTTATATTTCATGCTATAGCCTCCTTATTACAAACACATTACGGTATCCAGCCAGGTATTCTGTAATTCATTTTTCTTCAATAATCTGCCCTTTAACTATATGCACTTTCAAATCTGGGATGAATTCATGCAGGAGAACAGGTTAGAATAACAGGTATTGGGATTAGCAAGCGAGCGTGCTCATTTGTATTAAATCCCACAGATAATGACACAGCCTGCAAATACATTTGGAATAAAAATAAACATGAGCATATATTTTCCAATCCAGATCGAAAAAACCTTCAGGAGACAATGTCTCTCACTAGATAAAAAAAGAGGGGGGGGAAAACCCTTGCCTCCTAAATCCATTTTACTATGCAGATGATAGTTTTATCCTAATGGAAAAACCATTAGGGTAAATATTATGCAAACGAAGTGGCCCATTTCTCTCAACTCCGTTCACGGCCTCAGGGTTTGATAATGAGCTTCCATGTTTTCACAGAATGACAATTAGCTAACACATCTGAAGTATACGCATACAAGGCATATGCAAAGTTATAAGACAACTGCAAGCTCTGTAAATGAATCTTTAGAATATGAGGGGTTTCTGTGGAGTTCTGTTATAAAAAGATAAATATCTGGAAAGAGCTAACATGCTATGCTTGCTCCATTAAAACATGCATGAATGCTAAAAACACTGACAGTGAGCCCCAGCATGATGTTGTGTCCTTACTATGACTATCACATGTTGTTTGGGTGCACAAACGATTGCAAACTAGACTAATATACTTTGATTTTGAAAGGAAAATTATGTATAATTAATCTGGCAGAGTCATATCTTACCTTAAATTTACAGGCAGGTGTGTTCAATTAGAAATGGAGCTAAACTCTGGAGGACAGTAACTCCCCAGGACTGGAGTCCATTCCCAATTCTACGCCTTAGCCCTTCCCCTACCTCTGGTTTTGCAGGTTTACGTGGAGTCGTCGGGGTGTCTCAATTCTCTTCATCGTGAAGGTGTAGGGCTAACGGGAGAAGCTAGATAGCCCTTGAAATGGAGATTTTCCAGTACCACATTAAAAATCAAGGAGTATGAAAGTTTCCTAGAAAACACCAGCTGCATCGGCAACATGGCTGCACACGTGAGTCAGGAGTATTTTTTTTTGGCATTATTAAACATTTTTACAACAAACAAACATGTTTAAATACATTCATATTGGTGTTCGTGCTTTTATGATCACGTTTTAAAAAAAAAAATGATAAAAAAGAAATGTTAAATTTGGCTAAAAAATCTATAATCCACAACGCTCGATTCACACAGGACTTCAGCGTCAATGTTTGACAGAGGGCGTGTCTGAAGTTGGGGCTGATGCGATCGTCATAGCAGCATCAGCCAATGAAGTAAGTCCGCAATCGGCTACTGAGCTGGGGTATTTGCATAAAGTGATCTGATTGGCTGATGCTTCCATTGGTGCTTAAATTTGAGAAATTCCCAACTTCTGCAGCGAGCAGCGCCAATGGACCCACAATTCAGTTCGGCAACACTTGACGTCACCTATTTAAAGTGAACGGGAAGCATTGACGCTGACACCCCATGTGAAATGCATGTCAAATGCATTTTTTAAAGAGCCATTTGGATGTATGTATATCTCAAAATGCCTCTTTAAAAATGCATTTGCTACTGTATTAATAAATATAATATAAATATATAATATAAATATACAGGTTTAAACAAAATCGTAATTTATGTCGATGCACAACTAAAAAATAAACAAATATGAAGCATCACATGTTGAGCAAGTCCATGAATGAAGACTGTCATTTTATTGTTAGCAGAGTTCTTATTAATTTTGCTGTAAAGAATTACAATAAAGAATAAATATTATTGAAGGGAGACAGCTGGAGAGCCACATATTTTTGGTCAAAGAGCCACATGTGGCTCAAGAGCCATAGGTTCCCTACCAATGAAGTAAGAGCTTGTGACGACATATGATGATGTGTGTGTGTGTGTGTGTGTGTGTGTGTGTGTGTGTGTGTGTGTGTGTGTGTTTTAGTGGTGTCCCATTTCTTAGGGGTAAATTTGAAAAAGTAGGGGTAAAAAAAAAAAAGAATTGGGATTGAGCCTAACTCTTGCCTAAGATACTTTTAGAGCAGCCTTTCGCAATCCTGTTCCTCGAACCCTAACAATGCAAGTAGGTCATTTGAAATAATAATAATAATAATAATAATAATAATAATAATAATAATAATAATAATAAATAATCCTCCCATTGATATAAGCAGCGTGTTCTCCGAGAAACCACATAATGTGTACTACTGCCAAACCTTGCTGCAGCTCTGATACAAGTATTTTTAGAAAGAAGAAATTAATCTACATCTAAAATATTGGTCACAGATTATAGTCACTTCTAGACAAAAAAGTTTAGCACATGAATCAGTTTTACTGATGCAAATATGTCCCTGTATAATGATTATAGTGACTTAAATGCCAACATTATTGTTAACTTTTTCTTTTTTTTCAATGCACAGATCGAATTGGAAAATCTTCCTGTCCTATCTGTTTAGTGTGAATCACTGGACATGTGCTATATGCAACACAATATACAAAAAAAAGAAGCAGTACAGGCAGGGATGTACCTGGCCGTGTATCCTGTAAATTAGCATTTTGTCATGATGACAGCAAAAGGAACATAATTTACAGTAGTTTTTGGCCATTTTACTGGTCTATTAGGTCTCACTTTATATTAAGGGGTCCTAATATGTACGCACATAAAAATATAAATGTAATAATATTGTTCATAATGCATTGCAGAACACTTCTGGTGCTCTTGAGGTGGGGTTAGGAATAGGTTTAAGGGTGGGATAAGATATTATGGATGGTTACAGTGTGATAAACGAATTATTAATTTCAGTGTAAGTACATATTAGTTAAGGCAACTTAATATAAAGTATTTTATTCATGTATACACAACAAGTGCTTTCATTAACTAAAGAAAACAAACATTTGACATAGAACCAAGCCACCGCTCAGCATTCAGCAACAATTTCAGAACTATAATAAATAACACAGGCTCATTGTGAAAACGTACCCCCGTATACTTTTCTGGAGAGCACGAATTATATAGCCAAAGCTACTTATGGCTGCATTTCGTCTTTCAAACGAACGCTACAAGGCAGTATGACATCCCAGATGGCTTCTGTTTCTTTTTCGCGATACCAGCTGACCACTCTCCTCTGTGTGGACGGCTTTTCTGCTGTTACCAGTTTGCCCAGTAGCTCGTCGCGTATGTCGGCAGACTTGAGATGAGTGGAGAGTGACATCGGGGATCGTGTCCGGCTAAGAACAGTTGCAGAAAGCAGGTAAAACAAAAACAGAAGGCAAAAAATAAAATGAACAAGTAAATAACGGAGAGAACGTTGTAGGTCGCGAGGGCTTTTCTTTTTCTTGATTGATTTTGAAAACACTGTTGGTTGGGTTTATGGGTGGGCGCTGGTCAATAGGTGTTTTTGAAAACACTATGGGTTTGGTTTAGGAAAGGCGGTGGGTGGGGGTATGGGTCGGTTGATCAGTCAGTCAGTCAGTCAACAGCGGCCTCTGGTGGACTAACGCGAGAACAGCAGGTGCAAATGGCACTCACGAGATAAATTTGAGATCTCAAAAAGCAAACACAGCACCCCCTGGTGGATTCACGAAAACAGAAACTGCAAAAAAACGTACCTTCTTGGATGTATAATATGTATACAGTAAAATGTATACAGCGGTAAGTATCAAAAATGAGCCACAATAAACTAAGAGCACCGTCCTCCTCTTTGTTTTAGCCTTTGAATGTGAGCTTTCCTATTTGTAATAGTGTGGTCTCTCCAATCCACCCCCCCCCCCCCCCCTTTGGAGGATATTCTGAAATCACTGATGCAAAATTGATGCCTTTTCCCCCCAGTGCTCCTAATTAAGTACCTTTATTTCATTCTTTTCAACTTCCATAAACTGTTCATGCACAGTTTTTCCATGCCCTATAGGGAAGCCTATCATCCAATTAAAGTTGGCCAGCACATATTCAGAGAGCTCACACACTAGAACTTGTGCTTTAAATCAAGCCTCTTGTTTGAGCTCCGGTATTGTGAACCGCGAATCTAACCAGTTTACCGGTCTCAAAGATTATATGAAGATGAATGGTGTAATAGTAGTATACATGAAAGGATCAGGACTGGAGGAAGCATATTTGTATAATCGTGTCAGTGATAAAGCAAACTCTTCATTCAAAAGCAGCTTTTTATCAGAACTTCTTTCCACAATATAAAGTCAGGCATAATTTTTTTTTTTTTGAGTTGTCAGTTTTAGTTGAGATGTTGACAGAATATCTTAAGGGGACCAAAACGAGTCAAATTTAACCAGTTTACTAAATAAATAGATGACCGATGATAGTTTAAGATTTGAACGAATTATAATTTATGAAACTATCTGAAAAACAACATTTCAAAATATATAAGTGACACACAATATTAATTAATTCATTCATTTTCTTTTTCAGCTTAGTCCCTTTATTAATCTGGGGTCACCACAGCGGAATGAACCGCCAACTTATCCAGCATGTTTTTACTCAGCGGATGCCCTTCCAGCCACAACCCATCACTGGGAAATGACATATAATATTTAAATATAAAAAGTTATAGGATCACTATAGTTGTTTGTCGTTGTATATGCTCATTTTGCAACTACCTTAGACTTAAACAGTTGAGTTTTAACCATTTTGTTGGCAATATTTGTCTGGCAAGATCACTATTAGCTTAGCTTAGCATAGATCATTGATTCAGATCATTGACCATAGACCTATAGCACTGCATATTATTGCTCCTGCTGCAGGCATGGTTCTTGATTATTACACTGGAATGAGAATAGTTCCTAGCCATATAAGTGCAGAAAATGCAACCTTTAATTACCAAACTTTTGTATAACTACAGAAAAGTCAAGCCTTAAATAGGACTGGCAGGAGCACTACTAGCTTAGCTTAGTTTAGACTATTGATTCAGATTAGACTATTAGCATCTCAGTCAAAAAAAAATGACAAAAGACAGTGTTCAGGAATAATATCATTGCGCCTGCTGCAGCCATGATTCTAGATTATTATGCTGGAATGAAAGTAGCCATATCACAATAGAAAATACAACTTTTAATTTTGAGCAAGATTCAACGATCTATGCTAAGCTAAATGTGTCCCTACAGATCTATTTGAATCGTCTGAATGGGTTCAAAAATAGTAAAGCTCAACTGTTTAACTAGGGGAGTTGTAAAATGACCCTATATATATATATATATATATATATATATATATATATATATATATATATATATATATATATATATAGATAAGAACATTAATTGAACATATTCTAATATCTGTACAAACAATCATGGAATCGAGCAGAGCTGCAACTAATGACACATTTCATAACTGATTATTCGAATGATTGCTTAATTATTTTAATATTCATGAAATGAATTGCGTTCCGACTAGTCGAACTGCAGTGAACATCAGTATGCTTTTGTTTAGTATTTTAGTAGTTAAAGATATATATGTTTTAGAAAACCAAATCCTACAACTACACTTAATAATAAATACTTAAGATCTTTAAAATAACAGCACTTCTCAAGTTATATATATATTTTTTTTTTTTTGTTTGCAAATGTGCTAATTTTGCAACTACCTAGAGTTAAACAGGTGTGTTTTACCATTCTTTGTGTCTGGCATGAGCAATTTTAGCTTAGCTTAGCATAGATCTTAGATACAGATTAGACCAGGGGTCACCAATCTCGGTCCTGGAGGGCCGGTGTTCCTGCAGGATTTAGCTCCAACTTGCCTCAACACAGCTGCCTGGATGTTTCAAGTATACCTAGTAAGAACTTGATTAGCTTGTTCAGGTGTGTTTGATTAGGGTTGGAGCTAAAATCTGCAGGACACCGGCCCTCCAGGAACAAGTTTGGTGACCCCTGGATTAGACCATTAGCAAATATCTCTCAAAAATTACAAAAAGCACTGCGCCTCATTGCGCCTGCTGAAGCCATGTATCTTGATTATTACGCCAGAATGAGAATATAGTTTCTAGCCATATCAGTGTTGAATATACACATTTTAATGTGTATTTTAATGTTTTAAAGACACTGCATAATATTGCGACTGCTGCAGTCATGGTACTCGATTATTATACCAGAATGAGAGTATAGCTCCTAGCAATATCAGAAAATTCTCGTTTTAATTTTCCGTCATCCTATTTCAAGACATAACCACAGAAGTTTGCTTAATTATTCTAATACTCATGAGATTTAGCATTTTAGTAGTAAAAAAAATAATGTTTTAGAAAACCAAATCCTACAACAACACGCAATAAATATTTAAGATCTTCGAAATAGCATCGCTTCTTAATTCAGTTTATTTATTTATTCGTATCGTTTTGCAGGTATACTACTTTTTCAAATACCCTAGAGTAAAACAGTTGCGTTTTACCATTTTAAGACAATCTTATAGTGTCTGGCAGTAGCACTTTTAGCTTAGCTTAGCATAGATCATTGATTCAGATTAGACCACTAGCATCTTACTATCAGAATATAGTTCCTAGCCATATCAGTATATAGTTCCTAGCCATATCAGTGTGGAAAATATAGTTCCTAGCCATATCAGTGTAGAGAAAATAGTTCCTAGCCATATATAATGTGTTTTAGACAACCAAATCCTACAACAACACGCAATAAATGTTTAAGATCTTCGAAATAGCCAGTCAAGTCAGTTTATTTATTTATTCGTATCGTTTTGCAGGTATACTACTTTTTCAAATACCCTAGAGTAAAACAGTTGTGTTTTACCATTTTAAGACAATCTTATAGTGTCTGGCAGTAGCAGTTTTAGCTTAGCTTAGCATAGATCATTGATTCAGATTAGACCACTAGCATCTTACTATCAGAATATAGTTCCTAGCCATATCAGTATATAGTTCCTAGCCATATCAGTGTGGAAAATATAGTTCCTAGCCATATCAGTGTAGAGAAAATAGTTCCTAGCCATATATAATGTGTTTTAGACAACTAAATCCTACAGCAACATGCAATGCATATTTATTAAAGATCTTAAAAATGACACAGCTTTTTTTTTTAATTTTTATCAAATATGCAAATTTTGCACCTACCCTAGAGTTAAACGGTTGATTTGTACGTTTATTAGACAATCTCAGTGTCTGGCAGGAGCACTTTTAGCTTAGCTTAGCTTAGATCATTGATTCAGATTAGACCATTAGCATCTCAATCAACAATGACAAAAGACACTGCATAATATTGTGCCTGCTGCAGCCATTGTACTCGATTGTTATGCCAGAATGAGAGTAAATTTAGAGTATATGTTCAGAGTATATTATGAACCATAAGGTGTAACTACAGAAGTTTGCATAATTATTAATACCCATTAGATGAATTGCTTTTTTGACTATTAGTTAGTAGTAAAAAATACGTTTTAGAAAACCAAATCCTACAACAACACGCAATAAATATTTATTTAAGATCTTCAAAATGACAGCGCTGCTTAAGCACACGCAGGTGCCTGTGCAGAATGTCAGTTTGATCAGTATGCGAATGTCTGCACACAAAACAAATCACCATAAGGTCTCTAAAATCAGTCTGTTGTTGTGCGTATCACATTCGAAGGGAAGCCAGACTTGCCAGGCATTTCATGGAGAGAAAGTTCTGGAACATCAACCCATTGATTCTGATAGACAAAAACAGCTGTCAGATATAATACCCACTGCCTTTCATCTCAAACGCACAGCGCCTCTGGGATACAGAAGGTATCTTGAAGAAAACACCCTGAGAACAATAAAGGAGTTGCATGTAGCAACCAGGCAATAAGCTTATGTAAAATATGAAAGCTAAAAGAATATGCTGTCAAACCCTCGACAAAGAGTGCGTTTCAATCTCAGCCGCATATGATAAATGTTCGCAATGTATATGTTATTTCTACCACCCTAATATTCTCATTAAAGTTGTTTTCTTTCACATGAATATATGATCTTAAAGGGCTCTTAGCTCAGATACGCATCGGCAGGCGGAAGCACTAAAAGCTGAAACATGTAATATTAAAAGCAGCTACCCATGCAGGCGACACAAAGTCTGCCTCATTATGTGTAACATAGTGCAATATATGAATATGCTTTATCCTTTTTTAAGTATTAACAATATTTTTAACTCTTTTAGGACATTTTAGAAAAACATTTCTTCCAATATGTGTTGGGTTGCAATGGAACACTAGAAGCCCGATGTTTATGAGAAGGGGGTGGGGAGAGACGCGGTGTTTATAGGCCTTCAGCCTCCACATCAAAAGCAAAGAAGGTCAAGGTGCTCCACGATTGGCCAGCCCAGTCACCAGATATGAACATTATTGAGCATGCCTGGGGTAAGATGGAGGAGGCATTGAATATGAATCAAAGAATCTTGATGAACTCTGGGAGTCCTGCAAGAAGGCTTTCTTTGCCATTCCAGATGACTTTATCGATCAGTGATTTGAGTCATTGCAGAGATGTATGGATGCAGTCTTCCAAGCTCAAGAGAGTCAGAGATAGTATTAATTCTTTATATTCTATACTAGACATTATTTCTGATCAGCGATAAGACAAGTCTAAGTAAAGTCAGACCTTTCTGTCCTAATAAAATCATTAAATATCAAGACATGATCATATTTAATTGTTCAAATAAGCATAATCTAGAAGCCTTTGCCTTTCATATAAGCAACTTCTGACACCAAATGATCAACTAGAAGTCACGTTATTATTTACTGTTCCTAAAACTTGGCGACAAGACTTTTATAGTGTATGAATATGGCAGTTCAGACTTGTATAGCGCTTTTCACAATAATTGTTGTCCCAAAGCAGCTTTACAAAAGATCCAGAAAGGCAATTGAAGGAACATTTGTGTAGCTGCTGTTCAGAATAACTGTGAGCAAGGGATATTGATGTGAATTTAGTGGCGTATATTTAATGTAATGTACTGAAGCACTTGGTTATGGGATGCATTTGGTGTATGCTTGACTGAAAGAGACATGTCTTTAATCTATACGTAAACATAATCTAGATTTAACCTAGCCATGCCTTATAACATGACAGCAGGATTTTGAAAGCTACAGTCAATTTTAAGTAAGCAGATATAGGAAAAGTTATGAGACCACTTGAACATTATCAGTGTCTTTGCATTTTTGGGATAATTTATTATGTATGGGTTTTTAAAAAATGACCGAAATTATATTATATTCTCATTTACATTAATTCATTCATTTTCATCTGCTTTTCTGGCTCATTTACAACCACAGAAATCACCCCTAGATTCAAAAAGCTTGGGTTTGACCATATTTGGAACAGAATATTAATAAGCTCCGCATCCTGTCACTCCATAAAAGTCACAGTATGAGCTAAGAGATATGACACAATGCATAAATGTCCATAAATATGCATCGAACACTTAAACTCCCCAGTTAACACAGTAAATTTCACAATAAACATGTTAAATTAGAAAATCAATAAACAGACGTTATGCATCTTTGTGTGATGCTTAATAAAATTGTTATCTGTATATCTCACATTTTGCATTCTGACAAGCTGTAAACATTCCACGGTTGCTGCCTGCTTCACCTTATTTATTTACTTACTTAATTAGGCTACTTACCTACCTACTTACTTAAGCTACTGACTTACCGACTTAGGCTACTTACTTACCTACTTACTTACCTGCGTACTTACCTACTTACTTAGGCTACTTACTTACTTACTTAGGCTACAGACTTACTTACCTACTTAGGCTACTTACTTACCTACTTATTTACCTACCTACTTACTTAGGCTACTGACTTACCTACTTAGGCCACTTACTTAACTACTTACTTACCTGCTTACTTAGGCTACTTACTTACCTACTTAGGCTACTTACTTACTTTCTTTCTTACTTACTTAGCTACTTACTTACCTACTTACTTACTTAATTACTTACCTACCTACCTACTTACTTAGGCTACTTACCTGCGTACATACTTACCTATTTAATTAATTACCTACCTACTTATTTACTTAGACTACTTACTTACTTAGGCTACTTTCTTTCTTACTTACCTTCTTGCATACTTACTTAATTACTTACCTACCTACCTACTTACTTAGGCTGCTTACCTACTTACTTACCTGCTTACTTACTTACCTATTTACTTAATTACTTACCTACTTACTTAATTACTTACCTACTTATTTACTTAGACTACTTACTTACTTACTTACCTACTTACCTACCTACCTACCTACATACTTACCTACATACTTACCTTACTTATATTTTTTCCCACCCAGAACATTAAAATGTGTTGTTAATGGAAAAAATATGATTATTGCAACAAATATTAAATTCATAACTCTCTTGAAATTGAAACAGTACTGCGTTGACTAAATTGAATATAAGCGTGTCACCTTTTCTTTTATTTTACGCAGAAAAAATCTAATAGTTAACAAACTAAGCATGCTTTACTCAAATACTTAACTACAGTATTACATCTATATTTTTTAATTATGCAACTTAATTTAAAAAAACAACCACAGAAATCACCCCTAGAATGAAAAGCTTGGTTTTGACCATATTTGGAACAGTCATGAATATTAATGAGCTCCTCATCCTGTCACTCCATAAAAGTCACAGTATGAGCTAAGAGATATGACACAATGCATAACTATGCATGAATATGCATTAAACACTTAAACTCACCAGTTTACACAGTAAATTTCACAATAAACATGTTAAATTAATAAATGATTAATATGATGTCAAATTAATAAATCAATAAACAGACTTTATGCATCTTTGTGGTGGTGCTGAATAAATTTAATAATCTGTATAACCCGCATTTTGCATTCTGATAAGCTGTAAACATTCCATGGTTGCTGCCTGCTTCACCATATTTATTTGTTTATTTATTTATTTATTTATTTACTTGCTTGCTTACTCACTTACTTACCTACTAACTTACTTACTAACTATTAAACTCTGATAACAGTTTCAAATAGAAACATTGTCATTCAGATTTTTTTTCTGCCCAGAACATTATAATTGGTCATTTGTTGTTATAGGAAAAAATATGGTTACTCCAACAAATATTAAAATCATAACTCTTTTAAAATTGAAACAGTACTGTGTTGACTAAAATGAATATAAGCGTGGCACCTTTTCTTTTATTTTATGCAGAAAAAATTAACAAAGCATGCTTTACTCAAATACCTAACTACAAATGCTGTATTACAGATAAAAACAATCTCTTTTTAATTAAGCAATTTAATTTTAATAAATTTTTATAGTCTAAATATATATTCTTAATTCAATTAGGGACATGCTTTGAATTAGAACATGATACTAGGGTCTGTCCATTTGGTGAAGTCATACAATCATATCTTTCTTCTCTCTGATAACCAATAGACAGCATATCTCCATTGTGTTCAACTGAATTACAGTCTCAGACAGCATCCTTACTGAAACCTACAGTCTTATGTAAGAAATGAAAGAATAATTTAACAAATAGACCATAATTACATTAAAATTACACGACGGCTTGAGGGAAAGAAAAATATATGTGTAAAATAATATGTGGCACTGACTCACAAACATCCTTTTAGGCTCTACTTCCAATCCTATCTGACCTCAGATCATGTTTATTACGCGTTGCAGAATTGCTTTGTGCATAAATTAATCTCTCGAATAAACATTTGAATGTCTAGTGGTGCATACCTTCCCATGATTTTGATTTGAGTAGAGGTTGTTTATCGTTGTACTCCTTTTTGTGTGGCTGATGGCAAAGCCTTGATCGGGTGCTTTGTCAGTTACCTTGGTTACATTTCCCCCCATCTCCTCTATCTTAGGACAGTGGTATCCTTCTGCTTATATTCATGTGCAACGTTATTCTCTGACTGGAACATTACTCCAATGCACTCCATGCAAATGAAGAAACAAAACATACAGTAAATATACATTGAGTGATGAATTGAGAAAAGGGATTTAGTAGTAGCAGTGCTATGCTTTTGCAATTAAATTAACATTTATAGCATTAGTTTTGATCAAGACTTGACATTATATATTCACATGACCTCATCTCCTTGCAAAGATACTTAAATGGTGAATCAAATCAAGGCTCTGAGTACTTGTAGTGTCAGGTGGTGTGTTGTTTTGACATGCCACACACTTTAAAGGTGTCATAGATTGTATTGATTTTATTCATATATATATATATATATATATATATATATATATATATATATATATATATATATATATATACACGATCACCTTACAGCAAGAAGGTCGCTGGTTCGAGCTTCGGCTGGGTCAGTTATCATTTCTGTGTGGAGTTTGCATGTTCTCCTCATGTTTGTGTGGGTTTCCTCCGGGTGCTCCGGTTTCCCTTACAGTCCAAAGACATGTGGTAAAGGTAAATTGGGTAAGCTAAATTGCCCGTAGTGTATGTGTGTGAATGGGACTGTATGGATGTTTCCCAGTGATGGGTTGGAGCTGGAAGGGAATTCGCTGCGTAAAACATATGCTGGATAAGTTGGTGGTTCATTCTGCTGTGGCAAGATTAATAAAAGGAATAAGCCGAAAAGAAAATGTATGAATGAATGAATGTTTTCAAAGATGGTGGTAAAACCACCAGAGGCAGCTGTCGACTGACTGACTGACTGATCGATCACCCCTCCCATGCACTTCCTTAAACCCAACCAATAGTGTTTTCAAAAGCAATCCAGAAAAAGCTTGCCTGATTTTTACCACGTTTTCAGATTTTACCACGTTCTCACCCCGTTATTTACATGTTTATTTTGTTTTTTTGCGGTTTGTTTTTGTCTTACCTGCTTTCTGGAACCGTTTTTCACCGAACTTGAACCCCATTGTCGTGGTCAACTTCGCTCTGCAACTCAAATCCTCCGACATACATGGCGAGCCACTGGGCAAACTGTCCACACTGAGATAAGCAGTCAGCTAGTAGTGCGAAAAGAAACAGAAGCAGTCAGCGGCAACATACTTCCCCGCACCATTCGTTATAAAGACAAAACGTAGCCATACTTAGCTCTGGCTACATAATTTGTGGTCTCCAGAAATGTATGCAGGGACAGATTTTCACAGTGAGCCTGTGTAGGATTTTCCTCATGTCAGGAGAGCAAGAGAGGTGGAGCCCAGGTATGGAGGTAGAACATGCTTGGTTATGTTGATGTTGTCATCGTTATCGTCATCATCGAGTAGTAGTAGTAAACGTTATTGTCCTTGAAAGGAAATTTGTTATGAGCATCACCGTATTGCTGGAGACATACAATAAAACAATATAAAATTACAGTAGTTACAATAATAATTAGGGTAATCTCTTGTTAAGTATACCCACTGACTATAGTGGTTTGGTCTTAAGCTGATTTAATAATAGAATGATTGTCGACAATGAATTAGCCTTGTCAAAACATCCGTTTTTCAGAAATGGATCATCATCCACAAACCTGACCACACGTTAAAGTGGGAATTTTGTCAGGAATTCAGTTTGTTATACACCCAGTTGCTTTTGTCTTGTATTTCTAGGTCAGGATTTCATCTCGGAGCAGGCTCCTTATTCCAGACACAATGCTGATGGGTTCACAGCGGCACGCGCTAGCGCTGTAGTGCAGTTCAGTGTGGATATCATCAGCAATCCTATCACATCATTGTGCTCCAACTGCAATTTTTCCCCGGTCAATGATACAAAGAGAGAAAGCGTGCGAGAGACGGGCGGACAGAGAATTACAGTAGTCACCTCGGCGATGGAGGGTACTAATGGAAGTTTTTGGAGCCTTTGGACCACACTGAAAATGAAGAATGAAGGGATGCTGTGAAAGTGGTAATACAATAAGGCTAAGGTAATTGCTCTCAGTTCAAAACTGAATGACAAATGTCTCGGGCGCAAAATGAGATTCGTTCTTTCATGCTCCCGTGCTTTATAAAACAGTTCTCTCACTTCTATTATGCTGGAATAAAACGGCTGCATGAGTGATTCAATTCAAATCAAACTCTTGGCCTGGTGAACCTTGGAGTAGTCATTTTGAGAGCGAGCGACTTGAGAATGATCAAGTTTGCCTCATTGACATATAAACATCTTTTCTGGGGGCTCTTCTGGCGAAATAATTCTTTTTTTCAACTCAAAGTTGAGTTTCAGCTAAGAAGGCAAGTGTGCTAGACTAAAACTCGGACAGTAACGTAATGTATTACATTAATATGCTGTAGAAAACAATGTATTATGAGTACGTCTAGGCAGAATCTGCAGACTTTTTTTGCTAAATCGTAGTTGCGGGAGGAGTTTTCTATCTATTTGGACCCAAGAAATGGACAAACAACTAGTGTAAATCTGTTTGACGTATGATCTGAGCAATACCACAACCGGCTCGAAAAAAGAAAAAAGTTTGAGAGAAATTGCTTTCTCATCATGTAGTTAATAACAAAAGATAAACTGCGTGACCTTGTGTTGTTTCCATGTCACGCGTATGCGTTCCATGCGTTCTTTTTGTTTTTGTCTTACCTGCTTTCTGGAACCGTTTTTTCACTGAACTTGAACCCCATTGTCGTGGTCAACTTCGCTCTGCAACTCAAATCCCCCGACGTACATAGCCAGCCACTGGGCAAACTGTCCACACTGAGATAAGCGGTCAGTAGTGTGAAAAGAAACAGAAGCAGTCAATGGCAACATACTTCCACGCACCATTCGTTTTAAAGACAAAACGTAGCCATACGTAGCTCTGGCTACATAATTTGTGCTCTCCAGAAATGTATACAGGAACAGATTTTCACAGTGAGCCTGTGTTGGTTTTTCCTCATGTCAGGAGAGCGAGAGAGATGGGGCCCAGGTATGGAGGTAGAACATGCTTGGTTATGTTGATGTTGTCATCGTTATCATCATCATCGTGTAGTAGTAAACGTTATTGTCCATGAAAGGAAATTTTGTTTGGTTGTGAGACGTAGTTCGTGGACCGAGACAAATTCGTCAGAGATTCTCATGCAATGTGAAACCCCTTGTCGCCGATTCATCTTGCAGTGTGACCACAGCACTGACAGAACGCTACCCCAGATAGTCATGCAGTGTGAAAACACCTGCTACTTTGAAAATCCTACAGTCTGATCTCAGCATTAGTAAATACATTAACTAATCATGAATGAATGAAAAAAAAATACTGTACAAATGTTTTAGGTTTCCAGTGTTCACAGCGAACAACAGAGGCATGCCAGTTTCATGCATTAAATAGGCTGTTATCAGAAATGTACTTAAGAAAATCCTTTTAAAAATGCCTAAAGCTCCATCTCGATGCTTGCTTGCAGTCTAATGTCTTTGACAATAGAATTCGTCTGCGAAGAGCTGTTGTTTCAGATATTTCATCGCCTTCACATCACCCCTTTCCATATTTACAGGCTTTTTGATGTTTGCACGCAGCACATATCAATAGGCCCGCGGCTTTGATCTAACTTTCACCGTTTGGTTGGAGTGTTTTTCACAAGAGTGCACCTCTGAGGTAATTATTCCCTCCAGTCATCTTAAGGTGGAGACTCTTCACTGCGTTACAATGTGCATTGATCTGAGTGTGTGTGTGTGTAGTGAAAGTAATTCCGAATGTTTCTCACACCCTCCATGACGTCCTTTTCAGACTTCCTCATTAGTGACCCCCAATAAGCAAAATAAAATCCAAACTTTAAACATGCTTTTTAAAGACTTCCTAATTATCTCCAAACACTCTAGTTATAAGTTAGGGGTCCGCACGTGGTTGTGACTGCTGTGGAAATGTCAAGGCTTGGCCACGAGCATGCAAGGCTCTGTTTGCTCTCACAGTTTGTTTTCAAATCTCATGTTTTCAGGCAAGTTACCATAGCAACAGACATCTTGCCGATTCCATTCCAACAGAAATTTGGGAAAACAGCTATTTGTCTTAATGATGAGCCATATATCAGGGAACCGTTTGATATCCAGCACCCTAAAAGCTGTGATCAAATAGAAGTGCACACTCGGTTATATCTGATGTCTCTTTATGCTGGCTAATGACAGTCTGCATTCTCATGCCCGATATTAAAGTTGCTGTAAGCGATTAGGCTTTGTGGAGAAAAACAACTTTTGCAAAAAGGATGATATTCAAGCACTCTGCCCATCTTCCATTGTTCACCAAATGGTGGATCTTCACAATATAACTGACAAAGACTACGTTTACATGGACATCAGTAATCGAATTATGTGCCTTAATCTAATTAAGAGAATGATAAGATTAAGGCGCTGAGTTGCTTTTTGAATGTTTCTTTCAGGATCCCGTTTTACATGTTATAGCACATACTTAGATTAACGTCACTGCGTCACCAGCTATACGCATTTCCTCCGGAGTTTCATGTTATTTCGGATGTTTCATTATTAATTTGTCGACTTTAACTGCAGTTTGGCACTTTCACTTTCATTCGGGCATGCCCACCTGTGACAAACGAGATGTTGGATGCAACTATTGGCCCGTTTCCACTGAGTGGTACGGTACGGTTCGGTTCGGTTTGGTACGCTTTTATGGTCGTTTCCACTGTCAAAAGGCGTACCGAACCAAACCGTACTGTACCACTTTTTCGGCACCCTTTCGAAAGGGTACCAAACATGAGAGAGGGTACCAAAAGGCGGAGCGGAGCTAGACGCTATTGGTTTACAGAGGGGCGTCATTCGCTTACGCAACAAGCCAGAATGAAAACAAAAAACCCGCCATGTTTAAAATACACGCACAGCCGACGAACCGAGACATTACAGCAGAATTATATATACATATAATGAGGAGCTATGGTCGATCCGGGCTCAAACAAACCTTGTCGTCGTCTTGATGAACAGCCACAAAGCCAAGAAGAAGAGCAGATTTACCCTGTGCTGCGTAGTTTTTTACGAGGCAGTCTGAGGCGTGAACGGTTTTGATTTCGTGCTAGCGCTCGCGCGTCTAACATTATATCTGAAATAACAAACATCTTGAGCTGATGATAATAACCTGCGCTTGATTATTGACGTGCTTTTGAAACCCGATCCTGTCAGACACTGACAAACGCGAGAGTGAAGCGTGAAGAAACAAAGGAGAAGCCGGAAAAAAAGGAGCACATTATTTATCAGCAAACGCGAACAAAATGCCATGATTAACTGACTTATTATCTTCACATTTTGGACTAATATGAACCGGGAATGAGGGAATTACTCTCTAACAGAGGCTACATGTGCTGCTGAAGAATACAGACACAGATGAGAGGTTTACACTGACTGTAGGCTATATTTTGGGTTGTTTTTTAACCTAAATATGGACGAAATATCTGCTGTGTGTAGTTCTTCTGTAGTTGGGAACATATCGGAGACTGTAAGGGGCTGTATGTGTTTATATATGTTCATTTATTTAGTTATTTAATATAATTACAGACGTTACAGTAGGCTGTTTCGCACTGTCATTGATCTGCAGTTATAATCAACTCATGTTCATTGAAAAGTTAGTAATAAACATTTCTACACAAGTATTTATGTGTGTAAAGCATCTGTTTTATGAGAAGAGCTTCTCATATGATATGTGAGCGACCCGTACAGCTTTATTATAGACATTTTCTCGAGCGAAAATGACCTCGACTGAAACTTTCTGTCGAACACCACGCCCACCAAAAGGGTACCCTTGATAGTCGAAACGCAAAGCTGATAAAGGTGACCCGTACCAAACCGAACCGTACCGTACCAGTCAGTGGAAATGAGCCATATGAACTGCTGGAAGACTGTTGTTTTAATGGTAGTTCATTATTCGGCATATATAGTTCGGCATACTCCACATGTCTAAATTCGATTTCTCTTTAGTTCGATTATGACCTTAATCTGATTAAATTAATCAAAAGTTGCTGTTTACATGGTCGACTCTTAATCAGAGTGTTGTCTTACTCGCATTAAAATCGAATTATTGGTGTCCATGTAAACATAGTTAATGAGTCTCCGAGTTTTCTGTTTGACTAACATTTGCAGGCTGCAGTGAGATTCATTTTGGCTGTTTACAGAGGCTCAGGAAAAAAACTAACTTTTTTCTTCTCTCCTCTGAAAACTCATTTCAGTGGTACCTGTCAGGTTGGCTTGGGAAAGATGCGAGTTGAAATGAATGATTTTCCTTTTTTTGCAGTGCTTTTGACATGCATCTTACAATAATGCTGTCGCTAGCTGGCTAGAGGTGCGTTTCCCAAACAATGATGTAACTCGCGGCTGAACTATCATAGTATGATGCATCGTTTGGGAAAAGAGCGATGTAGGGACAAGTGTTTCCCAAAACCCCTAGTTTCTCTGTTGCAGATCCACCGTTTGAATCATGTTAGTTATAATGTAAAACATCCACAATGATGCTCTAGATGGGGTGGTAACAACTTCTTAAGAGAAGAAAGCCCATCATTAATTTGTGAAAACTATATTGTTTTACACACACACACATAAAAAAAACGCGCACTCGTTTTCCATATTCATTGAAATATATGTAAACGGCGCACATAGGACCAATGTTTTCTTTACAAATATTATTGAGAACATTACATATTCTATTCTATGACACGTATTCTAATATCATATATAAACCATATAAATAAATAAATATTGAGGGTATTTAGTAGGAAATGAAAATAAATGTTTATTACTTATTAGGAAATTAAGAAAATCCTACTTTAATAATAATATAAATAATAATAATGATGATGAAGATTCATTCATTTTCTTTTCGGCTTAGTCCCTTTATTAATCTGGGATCGCCACAGCGGAATGAACCGCCAATTTATCCAGCACATTTTTTACGCAGCGGAAGCCCTTCCAGCCGCAACCCATCTCTGGGAAACATCAATACACACTCACTCACACTCGTACACTATGGACAATTTAGCCTTCCCAGTTCACCTCTACCGCATGTCTTTGGACTGTGGGGGGAAACCAGAGCACCCGGAGGAAACCCACACGAACGCAGGGAGAACACGCAAACTCCATACAGAAACACCAACTGACCCAGCCGAGGCTCGAACCAGCGACCTTCTTGCTGTGAGGCGAGAGCACTACCTACTGCGCCACTGCATCACCTGATGATGATGATGATGATGATGATGATGATGATGATGATGATGATTATGATGATGATGATGATGATGATGATGATGATTATTATTATTATTATTATTATTATTATTATTATTGTTTATTTATTTTTGGAATAGTCTACTTTTACAATTTGACACATGCAAATCACTGCAGAAATGTGCTAACCAGCAGGCCCATGTCATATACAGTACAGATACTTAATAAATAACCTACTGTAAATTAACAGCATTAACGTATGCTGTGTCTTTTGTTTTCACAAGCTTTGGAGACGTAACATAAATCCCGCTTTTAAATAACAGGTCACCTCTAGCTTTCGTCATGAGCCACGGCTGCGGTCAAAATGACATCAATGTTTTCAAAGTGCACTGTGAAGGGAGCGCAATTGTAACCATGAAGAATCACCTTACAGCAAAGGCACTTACAAATCATGCATGAGCTCTACTGAACATTAAACAGCCAATAAAGGAGAAAAATGCAGTCTGTATACTATAAATGTTGATTTCTAGGCACATTTGTGTAATATAATTTGAAATACATTTCTGGAGCTCAGTCTCTCTCAGCGGTGCCTTATAATGCCCATGCTGTCCTCTTCTGAACAGTTTGTAGGAAGTCAACCTTAAGCTATTACTATTTTTCCCTGAAGCAAGAAAGCACAGTTTTAACTCCAGGTTACTCTAGGTGGATTTCCACTGAATATAGTGGACTGTAAGATGCTTTGAATAAAAGCATAAGCTAAACTGTAATTAGAATTTAATTCCTTACATTTATATAGCGCTTTTCTGGACACTCAAAGCGCTTTACGCATATTTTTTGAGGGGAATCTCCTCATCCACCAAAAGTGTGCAGCATCCACCTGAATGACTCGATGGCAGCCATATTGCACCAGACCACTCACCAGTTGATTGGTGGAGAGAAGACAGAGTGATGAAGTCAGTTACTGTATGATATACAGTAGGTATGGTTAGGAGGCTATGGGCAAATTTGGCCAGGATGCCGGGGTTAAACCTTTACTCTTTTTTTTTAAGGACATCCTGGCATTTTTAATGACCACAGAGAGTCAGGACCCCAGTTTAACGTCTCATCTGAAAGCAGTATAGAGTCCCCATCAATATACTGGGGCGTTAGGACCCACACAGACCCTGCTGGTCTCACTAACATCGCTTTCAGCAGCAACCTAGCTTTCCCATGTGGTCTCCCATCCAGGTGCAACAAGGCGCAGCCCTGCTTAGCTTCAGTGGGCGACCATGTGAGAGTTCCAGAGAGCTAGCTGCTGGTAGTGTTCTAGCACTGGGCCAGCAGTGCTATTTAATTGTTGATCATTTTGCAGAAGGGCTAACTTCAATCATTGAGTTGCACCATTCTTGAAACTGTTTTAGCCTTTGAAGGGATTATTCATAGGTCACGTCATGAGCCACGGCTGTGTTCAAAATGGCATAAATGAATTGGGAAGTGCACCATGAAGGGAGCATAGTTGTCAATCTGAAGATTGCTAAAACTGAACTTACTTTGAAAGCAAATAACATGTAAGAGAGATGAGCTAAATATACAGTTAAAATCAAGATTATTAGCCCTCCTGAGAATTTATTTTCTTTTTTAAATATTTCACAAATGATGTTGAACAGAACAAGGTATTATTCACAGTATATCCTATAATAGTTTTTCTTATTATTTGGTTTATTTTGGCTGGAGTAAAAGCAGTTTTTTTTATTGTAGCTACCCGCCGGTTAATAAACAATCCACGATTCCAAATACTGATGTCCATATGCGTTTTCTTTATTGAACACCGTGAAAACAAAAAAAAAAAATAAACAAACCGAATGTTTTACACAAATCAAAAGGAACATCAAAATAAACAAATAATATACAACAAAGTGTAGTTTACCGTGTGGGCCTGATAACCGGCTGTAGAATAAGCAGGAGCATTAGACAGGTGCCTGCGTTGAGATCTCACTTTGCTATCCATACAAACTCTCACAGGTTAAATCAATCACACAAGATCATGTGACCTCCGACTCAAGCCAACCGGAAACGAGGAAAATTATAACATGAACCAATAAACACTCAATGAAATACAAAACAATAAACCAAATACAAGCTGACCGATCAGCGTCAGCTACAAGTATTAAAAAATAATAATTTTAGGGTTTATATTATTAGCCCTAGAGGTGCAGTTGCAATCGTAAATGTTTGCGATTTGTATACTGAAACAACAGATTTAGAAAACACCAAATCAATGTAATATGTTTGTAACAACAGAACTTGCGACCCTAGTTGGCTAACAGTGGTTTTAGCAACCATTCCCAGATTGATCCAAGCTAAAACACAGACAAAAAACCTCAGATTAGCGCTTGTTGAAATCCATTGAAGAGCATCAATTCAAACCTTGAACAGATGAGCTACAGCAGCAGAAAACATAAAGGTGCCATTGCTGTCAGCTATAAATAGCAAAGTGAGGCTACAGTCCGCATGGGTTCGCCAAAATTGGACCAAAGATGGTCAGAATTTATCATAACTTGCAATAAGAGTGAGAAAATAATCTAGTCGGGATCCAATATGTGTTGATTCGCATACAAATGAACAAAAACATCAATGAAAAGCATTGAGGGTTTATATTTCTGGAGATTGGTCTCTCTTTCTCTGCGGTGTCTCGTACGCATTACGCACACAGAATGATATATTAAAGTGGATTAAAGCATAGGAGCAATCCTGCACATTATACAGTACAAAGCCCTTACCCCCAGACTCAATGAAGATTAATTTAAGTTCAATAATGGTTCCGTCCCACACAGGAGGACGGTTTCAATATGAGATGAGCTTCTTATTGACTAGGGGATTTTTCTTTATGGTAAGCATGGGAAATCAAATGTGTCTATCAGGAATTTTTAATTTATTATTTTAAACTGATTTCATTAGAAATAATTAACTAAAGAGTTGTGAGAAATTCTGTTTTCATTTTGGAAATGATTGTCTACATCACATATCTTCAACTAATTATGGAGAATGAAGGTTATTTCTTCTTCGTTTGTTTACAATATCTTTAAGTACATCATATTCTCTCATGACTCGTTTACTTCATTAATGAGTTGAGAGAAGCAAGCCATTGGCTGAGTAAGAGGATTTCAGTGGTGTGTTCAGGAAATAATTTTCCACAGCTGTTCTAGTAACACTAAAAATGTTCTCTAGCCTCATCGTCTAATTGAAATAATAACTGAAATTATAGTTCATTCAATATTTTATTTTGTCATTGCTTTAAGGCAAAATGAAGTTAGTAACCAAATATTATTTTGATGCTTCACTAATTTTTGATGCTTTGATTATTTCACAAGTACATAGATAGCATATTAAACCTTTAAAATTGCACTCCTATGAAGGTACTTCTCACATGGTCACCCACTGAAGCTAAGCAGGGCTGTGCCCGGTCAGTACCTGAATGGGAGACCACATGGGAAAGCTAGGTTGCTGCCAACACAATCTCACGGCAATTCGTAACTTTTTGATTTAGTGGCTAATTCGTATGAATTCGTACGATCTAATTCGTACGATTTAGTACGATTTGCTCATCCCCCAATGACGGTTGGGTTTAGGGGTGGGGTTAGGTGCCACGCCTCCTTTTTAAAATCGTACAATTTCATACGAATGAACTCGAACGAATTCGTACGAATTAGCCACTAAACGGACAAAACGTAAAATACTTACATTTTCTCGTGAGATCAGGCTGGTTGCTGCTGGAAGTGTTAGTGAGACCAGCAGGGGGCGCCCAACCTGTGGTCTGTGTGGGTCCTAATGTCCCCGTATATTGATGGAGACACTATACTGCTCAGTGAGCATCATCTTTCGGAAGAGACGTTAAAGTTCCTGACTCTCTGTGGTTGGTACAAATCCCAGCCCTTTGAAAAAGAGTAAGGGTTTAACCCCGGCATCCTGGCCAAATCTGCCCACTGGACTCTGTCCGTCATGGCGTCCTAACCATCCCCATATCATAATTGGCTTCATTACTCTGTCTCCTCTCCACCAATCAGCTGGTGTGTGGTGTGTGCTCTAGCGCAACATGGCTGCCGTCACGTCATCCAGGTGGATGCTGCACAAAATGTGTAAAGCGCTTTAAGTGTCCAGAAAAGCACTTTATAAATATAATAATAATAATAATAATAATAATAATAATAATAATAATAATAATAATAATAATCATTATTATTATTATTATTATTATTATTATTATTATTAATAATAATATTATTATTATTACTATTATTATTACTATTATTATTACTATTACCAATATTATTATTATTATTATTATTATTATTATTATTATTATTATTACTATTATTATTACTATTATTATTATTATTAACAATATTATTATTATTATTATTATTAATAATATTAATATTATTACTATTATTATTACTATTATTATTATTATTAACAATATTATTATTATTATTATTATTATTATTATTATTATTATTATTATTATTATTAATATTAATATTATTACTATTATTATTATTACTATTATTATTATTATTATTATTATTATTAACAATATTATTATTATTATTATTATTATTATTATTATTATTATTATTATTATTATTATTCGTATAGTAACATTATGGTATTGACAGCATTGCATGCATCCTATTATTTTAAATGTAGATATATAAAAGATCTGGAACCTGAATAAATAAGTCTTACATTGGTGGTTTGTTAGGATAGGGCAATATTTGGTCAAGATACAACCTTTTGAATCTCAAATTCAAGGGTTCAAAACATAACAATAAACATATCATTTTTGTCCAAATGATTTTTTTGTTTTAGCAATTACTAACCAGCAGTTATTTTGGGATATTATATTATTGGGATTTACTAAATGTCTTCATGGAGATTAATGTTTGCCTAAAAGTATTTTTGACATAAAAAAAATAAATTAATGAATGTAATTTTGATCCATACATTGTACTGTATATTTGGCTATTGACAAAATATACCTGTGCATCTTAAGTGACTGTTTTTGTGGTCCAGGGTCACACATTTTATTCAATACTGAGTAGAAAATATATTGTAATATATAATGTCTAATGTATAATGTAGTGTATTTAGTCTAGTCCTGTGTGTGTATTGCAGGCTCATGCACAAGGCAATATTTTCATTTATTTTTGTGTTTAGACAAAGCTTATCTAACTTGATACGTTACACTGGATATTGAAATAAATATTTAATGTACAGTAAGTATAACGCTGTGAACATATTTTGTTAAATTGACTTTATTAAATCGTGCAAACTAGTAAATTAAAGGAAAACTCCACTTTTTTCCCCTTTTGAAGAGAAATATGTTCATTTTAGAGTTAAACTGTTGAGTATTTATCATGTTTAAATCCATCGGGCCAATCTCTTTTATCTTAGCTTAGCTTAGCATAGATCATTGAATTAGATTAGATCAAAGACTTGATCAAAAATGACCAAAGGGTTTCATTAATTTTCCTGTTTGGCTCTTCTGTAGTTATACCGTGTACCAAGACCAATGGAAAACTGGTTGGCACACACACTGTTAATGATTTTTGTAAATTACACAGCATTTAACTGTAATATGAACTGTATTTTGCTCTAGGTTAGTATGTTACTGTATTTTAAAGTTGTACTGTGTGAATTATTGTATATTTTACAATATATACACTACATTAAATACACATACAGCAAGATAAATGGTGCTGTACATGTAAACACTGTATTTTTTTTTATTTAAATTTTTACTATTGTGATTTACAGTAATTTACTGGTGAACTGCTGCCTGTAAGTTACTTTAGATTCTACAGGAAATAGAAAAACAGTGCAGCTGTATTTTTCAGACTCTGTATACCTATTATAGACCGCAATATAAACGTATCGCTATTGGCTGTTTTTGAAAAGGGGGAGGAGCTAATCTGTGTAAACTGCCCAGTTTTGTTGTTTTAATTCAGATTACATCAAACATCGCATATTTCAAAGCACTTCAGGGGACCTACAAACTAATTACAGCTTCCTTGTTTAGTCTTGTGAACTTCTAATCTCAACATGTATCTTCTTTATACAGTCTGACACAAAGCAACTGGAAATCGGCCAGTTTAACTTAACACATTCAGTTTAGGCTCAGCTTAATTCAATCAATTTTGAGTTCAAGCAACTTGTTTCTGTTACAGTGAATTTCGGATTGCTAGAAACTCATTGGGCACTCTGTTAAAATGTCTGAAATCTACAGTTAAAATCACATTGCTCTCGCTTGCTTGCTTTCGACGGTCAAAGCTGTTTTTCTTGTTTTATCTTGCTATCAAGACCCTGACAGAGGCTTTAGTTTGTTGATTGCTGTAGGGCTTCTGGCATCAGATTTGAATAGATTTTTATGAAGTGAATAAAGGCAGTGTCAGCATTAATGTCTGCAGCTTTTTAAGTGGATCTATGCTCATCCTCAGGAAAGAGCTATCATCTCTGTTAAGAGCATGTTTTTTATTTATTTTTTGTCATTAGAGAACCATTTAAGTGATCTGTTTTCCTTTCGCCTGCTATCAATGAACGGGCAAAATGGCTGCTGGCCCACAAAACATTGAATACACTCTCATTCCAGTGCATCTGTTCTTCCCAAAGGAAACAAATATGTTAAATTGTCTGTCCGTTTACCCAAAAGTTAACCAAAACTGGCAAAAAAATCTCTTTATGGAAAAACCTCAATTTAAGGGTAGGGGTTGAGTCATTTTTAAAGAGGACCTATGCTTCTTTTTACAATATGTAAAATACTGTAAGTCTCTGATGTACCTAGACTAGAGTGTGTGTTTCAGCTCAAAATACCTACCAAATATATATATTTGGTGTGTGTGTGTGTATATATATATATATATATATATATATATATATATATATATATATATATATATATATATATATATATATATATATGGCACTAAAGGCAGGGAACTAACGAACGTTTTAATAATTTATTAATGAAAAATAAAACATAAACTGTCCAGGCCTGGTTCTCTCTCGTTTTCCACTGCTGTCTCTCCTCCTTGTATCATCCAGAGTTCCTCTGTGAGACTTGAGAGACTTGACAGGTGGTGGGTCCAGGTGTCAGCAGTTAGCACTCACGCACCATGACCCGCCTACTCACAGCTCTCGGCCCCGCCCCACTCACTACAGTCGATATCAATTTGACCTGTCAAACAAACAAATCTGAATTCAATAGGATAAACACTTATTTTCGGAGACCAACATCTTTTTTTTTTTTTTTTTTCTAGAGTCTGGGTTTGTATTAGCTTTAAGGCCCTGATACACTCAGCTGCCTGCCAACAATTGGCTGTCATTGGTCATTGGTGCCTGCAGCTTGTTTTGCACCATCTGCACTTTTTTGGCCAGTGGTGCATGCTGAATCAATGTTGCTCTATCGCTGAGAGAGAACTCTGATGGGACGAGCCAGTGCATAATTTGGCCTCAGCAACATGAAAGCATGGATCCATCCTGCCTTTTATCAGCTGTTCAGGCTGCTGGTGGTGGTGTAATGGTGTGGGGGAGATTTTCTTGGCACACTTTGGGTCCATTAGTACCAATTGAGCATGGTGTCAACGCCACAGCCTACCTAAATATTGTTGCTAACCATGTCCATCCCATTATGACCACAGTGTCTCCATCTTCTGATGGCTACTTCCATAAAGCGTGAATCATCTCAGACTGGTTTCTTGAACATAACGATGAGTTCACTGTTCTCAAATGGCCTCCACAATCACCAGAGCTCAATCCAATAGAGCACCTTTGGGATGTGGTGAAATGGGAGATTCACATCATGGATGTGCAGCCGACAAATCTGCGGCCACTGTGTGATGCTATCATGTCAATATGGAGCAAAATATCTGAGGAATATTTCCACTACCTTGTTGAATCTATGCCACGAAGGATTAAGGCAGTTCTGAAGGCAAAAGGGGGTCCGACCTGGTACCAGTAAGGTGTACCTAATAAATTGGCCGGTGAGTGTATTATTGGCCAGAAATTGACAGTGGGCAGATTATAGAGACAAAAAAGACAGACAATCTGACATGAAACATATTCCAAAGGAGAATAACTTTACTGTAGCATTGTTTTTCAGATAAATATTTACTTAGCATGTCTCCTAAAAATCTGCAAACATATAATATTTGTATGCTTTTTATCCATTCATTCGTTTTCTTTTTAGCTAAGTCGCTTTATTAATCAGGCATCACCACAGCGGAATGAACCGCCAACTTACCCAGCATATGTTTTACACAGCGGATGTCCTTCCAGCCACAACCCAACACTGGGAAACAAGCAACTCTTGCATTCACACACATACACTACGGCCAATTTAGCTTGTCCAATTCCCCTATACCACATGTCTTTGAACTGTGGGGGAAACCGAAGCACAAGGAGGAAACCCACGCCAACATGGGGAGAACATGCAAACTTCACACAGAAACGCCAACTGACCTAGCCGGGGCTCAAACCAGCGACTTTCTTGCTGTGAGGCGATGGTGCTACCCAATGCGCCACCATGTATGCTTTTTAGATTGCTCAAAAACCTATTAGCAACACCTCTAATTATACACATTCTTTTCAATTTGGTGTTAACAATTCTGGTATATGCAACAAAAATGCAACACCACAAAATGTTGCAAACAACACCTACTGCAGCTCCAACAAATGAGTGTTTTTTTTATGCAAACTCTGTGTGTGAGACAGAGTATAGGATTATCATGCAGAGGTACCGCATGTCTTGAGGCTTTCTTGAAAAATCCGAGATGACAGTATCAAATTATGCAAGCCCTGAAAAAGAAGGGAGGGAAAAACAGACAGAGAACATGATGTCCATCAATACTGTTGCTAAGCAGCAGTCAGTCAACCATGGCTGCGCAGACAAGTCTAGCTCTTCCTGTATATTATGAGGGCACTAAAACAGGAGAGGATGTGTGTCTCGGAAAGAAATGTGGCCATAGATCATTTCTATGAGTAAGCTGTTACCTAAATGGACAAGACAAAGGCTAAAAGTCATACTGAGAAATGGTGAATCATGTTTTTGTTTTAGTCTTAGTCATATAGTGGAGATCAATATTACAAACCAATATATAAACACTTTAGTTTTTAGAAATAGGGTTGCGGTCATTTTAGTTGTGGCTCTACTATGCTAGTAGTTAATTATAAAGGCACTATATACAGTGCTCAACATAATAGAGTACACTTGAAAATTTGGATGTTTTTACCCATTTCTCAGTGCATAAAGTTATATATTTTGGTGCATTTGAACAAAACAAATGTATTAAATGGATATGTTAATTAAAGAGCTCCAATTATGCATTAAAAAAGGTCATATTTTTGTGTCTGATATGCATGCAAGGTCAAAAAACACTGTCTTTGTCTAAAAAAATGCATTTATTTTTACATTAAAAAGCCGTGCCCCCTATACGCAACCCATACCGGTAAACCACCAGGGGCCGCCCCTTGCTCTTAAATGTGAGTCTGTTCTGTGCTTTCGCTTTGTTTAGGCATGAAAACACTTTGAAATAAAAATAAAAACAGCGGGATTCCCTTTCTTGTCATTACAGGTGCCGTCTTCCCTTCATATGCAATCCTCAAAACAGTCATATAGCGGTGCGTGACTGTCAGCTGATGCGGTCCATAGTGATAAATAGACGCTGTTTCCCAAACGGATTCTGTACACACGATTTGAAGCGGAGTGAAAGTCTGGGTTTAGGTGCATGTTTGAACAGACATATACACATTAATAATAATAATAATAATATCTAAAGTAGTCGATCTTCGTGGGTTTTTTTTTTCCAAACACAACTTATTTTATCCTAAATGAGCATAAAAAGTCAGGAAAGCAATCGAAAGCTTTTATTATAACGTTAGATCTGCACATTTTTAAAGTGACCCCTGTTATTTAATGTAATGAAAAGAAAAAACTCTAAATAAATAAGAGATTCATTAGGAGCTCTTTAATCAGAATGTGTGAGTTATACAGTGAAGAAACGGCCAATCAGATTTGATAGCTTGATTCTGTTTCATTATAATAGCTCTTAATTTTAATAAGCTGAACTGTTTGCTAATGTATTTGCTGCTAATGTATACTATTTATTTTTATTTAGTAAATAATAATAATAAAACATATTTCTGACCATTTAACTGTTTATTTACAATGAAACAGCTCCAAATGAAGATATTTAGAATAATCCATATTTCGTAAGGGGGGGGGGGGGTGTCGGGGGTATCTCTTATTATGGTGGGCATATCCCTTATTTTCACATCCCAATGTTGATGTTGTCTTTTATAGATGAATCAATACTTTTAAACACGGCACACTTTCAGTTGAAGCCATAGCTGGATATTTCACTTCACTTAGAGCTGTGTAACACACTGCATGAAGATCATCTTCAAACACCCATAAAAGGGGCTCTTTAAAGTAATATTTAAGTCACCGAACATAGAAATAGAACTATAATACATTTAAATTCATGCAAATTATTGGGAAAAAAATTACAATCTACAAAATTGTATTAACTTGTTTGTTTTGAAATGTGCTCCTTTTAAATGTTTTATTTAATATTTTTTGCCTTTCTTCTCCTACCGTGACACACCTAAAACACGGATTACCATAAAACTCATCAATGGCAGCGAAGCGTTTTCTCGAAAAAGATAAACGAAATAATTTAGTGATTTGACGTACATCATAATACCAGCCATACATGTAAAGCACAAATAATGTCCTTCAATTTGGTCCAGCGGCTGTCATCCGTGAACCAATCTTCATCTGTTTGTTCCAGTGCTCTCTTTGTTAGATGTTTGCTCACACTTTCTTTTGCAGTCTGAAGCGCGTCAAACGCACAAAACGCCCAATTCGCACCACAGGATGCCTAATTCAATCTTTGCATTGATTTCACATGTAAATCACTCGCGCTTCATCTGCGCCTGCTTACTGCACAAGCTGAACACCATGCTATGTAATGATTCCATGCTATGTAATGATTGTGAGGGCGCAGGTGAGACGTCATTTTTCGAGAGACACTCAAATATATCACGTGCGCTGCGTACGCAATGTCTGTAAGTCATGTAAAACAATTAATTGCAAACTAAAATAAATATAATGCACTCACTTTTTTTCTTGTTCAGTCTACTTAATTAAAATGAGCTGAAACGACACAACTTTTGAGATTTCATCTGGACAACTTAATTTTTTATGTTCAATCCACATAAATTTGTTAAGTTTAAGTTAACTTGATTGATTTGTGTTGGGACAACATGAATGAATTGTAAGGAACCCTGCATTTTTTACAGTGTGTGCTTATATGGTTTGGAATTGGATGTTTTATGAGATTATTTACATTTTTTGCGCATTATTTCGTGTTTAAGTGAAATTTCATAAACTAATTTCGAGAGGGGCACGTGATATGATTGAGCACGTCTGGCCACTCATCTGTAATCAGTATTAATCCAATCAGAGTGATCCTAGTTTACTATAAATGGATCATTTTCTCCCTCCTGTTTCTATCTTCGTTTGGAAGAATCCCCCCTTCCACCCCATCTCCTTCTTTTCCTCCCTTTTCTAAAGGGGGAACTCTCGAGACCTACCTGATCTCGGATCTCCTGATATGCTTATCGACCTGGCGGGAGCCCTGGGCTCAAATATCTCCGAGCTCAAGGTTCTCTCCCGGGACAGCATGCCAAACCTGCTTTATACGCCGAGCATATCTAAGTGGGAACTCTTGAAATGAAGAATTTTGCAGGATTGCGATATTTTGCGAGCTTTTTGTTGATTTTGCGTTGGATTCATCAATCGTGGAATCGTGAAAAACTAGCGGGTCTGGTTACTGTAGAATCTAAAGGATAACGTTAACAGTGTAATTATGCATTCATCAAATTGCAATTTGGTACGTTATTTCTGAATCCCCTGCAGTCACCGAGCACAAGATTTGCCGCCAAATACTCTCTCAGCAGCTTTATTTGCTTCACATAGTGTCATTCCAGCTCTCTCACTGATGATCCATCACATGCGAATTGGTACTTCCATCGATGAAGAGACTCATGCATTTTTCAGCGTTCAAATACCTTCAAGCTCCAGGGATGGATGCGACTCGCCTATCAGCTCCACAACAACAAAGACGCAATTCATAAATATTAGAGCAAGAGTTCCTTTTCTTCCCTCGCACCAGCTCTCGTTCCAGCCGAATCCACCTTGTTAGCGCGCCGTTTCTTCAGAGCTTCAGCCGCAATGAGTTGACTTAGAATTTACTCTAGAGATTTCAGACGTGTTAATCTGAGGCTCTGTCGGCAATAGGGATGTGAAGACAAAACTACAGGAAAGAAAGGGGTTATTTGTGTGCGGATGCGTTTAGGAGCTCAAAGACAAATAAACACATCTATGGTGAGACGAGTTCTTGAGCGCTGAGAGAAAGAGACAGCTTGCAGGAGCCGCATATATTACAGCATGGTGTTCTTAACAGCTGTTTCACAGGTCTGTCCTGTGACAATATTACATTTAAATAACAATCTCTACCCTCCACCACACCCCACGACAACCTCAAAACATTAAGAGATTCTGACTGTGCCTCACACAGGTGTAGAAAATGCATTTTTTGATCTCACCAGCAGTGTAACTATTTCCAATGAAAAGTAGCTAAAGCCTGTCCGAAAAGTAGCTAAATGTTGCCAGATGACATCACACGCTAATTTGCATATCAGTGATGTCATCATGCAATATCTGACAAGCGTAAGCCCGTCATGTCTCTACCCTCTGACTTCTCTCATGTCTCTACTCTCTGAGTTCTCTCATGTCTCTACTCTCTGAGTTCTCTCATGTCTCTACTCTCTGAGTTCTCTCATGTCTCTACTCTCTGAGTTCTCTCATGTCTCTACTCTCTGAGTTCTCTCATGTCTCTACTCTCTGGTTCTTATTACCAAATTACTTTGCGTGATGACGTCATTGCGTAATCGCAACTCAAATTTACGTAGTTTCCACCTGGGGATACTCATCCCGAGGCCCTCAGACTATGCAGAGTCACTGATTCGATCCAAGACCAACGACGAGATGATCCCAAGGTTTCCATATCCTGGATCTGGCCGAATCCTGAGCAGCTACTGTGATGGTCATGGAAGAGTGGAGAACATGAGACTGATTCCTGTGACGGTCCAGAGACAGACGAGTCTTCGCTGAGGCCAGCTTCCAGCCTCCGCCACTGAGACTGCAGCTCTGCACAAGACGTTTGGCCAGCGGAGATATTAAAATGATCGTGCCCAACTGAGTCTGGTTTCTCTCAAGGTTTTTTTTCTTCACTTCCGCCTTTAGTGAAGGTTTTTTTCCCTCTCCGCTGTCGCCACTGGCTTGCATGGTTCAGGATCTGTAGAGCTGCGCATCGTTGGATTTGCCCTTCAATATTTGGACTCTCAGTAGTGATTATTAAACCACACTGAACTGAGCTCAACTGAACTGAGCACTATAGGAATTCATTGCTACCTAAATGACCAACAATTATACATGTTAAGAAATATCAGTAAATTAAAAGTTATGAATAACAATAGCCGCATTTCCACTATCGGGCCAGTGCGAGCCAGGGCTTTAATCGGGCCAGGCCGGGCCAATAGCCCGGGAGGTTGAGAAATGAGGCCGAAATCATGTCGCGTTTCCACTGTCGGGCTAGTTGCTCGCAGCGCGTCATGCAAACACCGCCCCCAGAACGTCCCCCGAATTAAACGTCACACAACCCGTCACACAACCCGCCCACTTCAGCGGGAACAAAAAACTCTAATTATAACCACAAACACAACCTGGCATCACTACGAGAGCTGGAAGATGGAGAACACCAAAGCGATTGCTTTTTTACTGTTTGTGGTCTGTTGGTGTAAGGCCAGACAGCGATCCCTGGATAAGGACATTCGAGTTCGGCGGCATTTACTTCGAACACAGATTTTTTTCTTCTTCTTAGTGAGTTGATCAAGCCCGATAGCAAAACAAATGTAAGGGAAGAAAGCATCTTGTCTCCTCTTTACCTGACAGGAAAACTCCGCCTTTGTACGTAACCTCGCCCCGAAGCCCCAGTTGGCCCTCCTTGGCCCAAGGTAGGCCGGACGCTGGCCCCAAGGAAGCCCCGCTTTGGCCCGATTACGCCCCGGAAGTGATAGTGGAAACGCGACTGGCCTTGGCTCGCCCTGGCTCGCTCACTTTAGGCGCGATAGTGGAAACGCGGCTAATCTGAGCTAGCAATTTAACTTGAATGTGATAGGTGTGTGTTTGAGTGAAGCATGCAGGCGCTGCTCTTTTGAGTCACTTTTTAAAAATTGTTAAAGAGCCCATATTATGGGTTTTTGAAAATGCTCTTCCATATAGTGTGTAACACAGCTTTAAGTGAAGTGAAGTTAAGTGGAGTATTCGCGGATATAACTGAGGACGCGGGTGGTGAGGGAGGTGTCGCCGACGCCGCCGCGCCTTCTCTATTCCGGCCCTGTGTGTGCGTGTGTGTGTGTGTGTGTGAAAAGAGCTGGTACACTGTGACGGGCTAGGAGATCTCCTCGCCAGTTCTTGGACTTGTTGCTTGATAAAATAGTTAGTCGTCAGTATTTTCTAGTCCATCGTCTGTGTTTACATTCACCCACTGGCAGCCAAAATCCACTATGAAGCATGTATGCACTCTAACTACTTTTATATAGTTGATTAGCAGCTGGGCATTTCACTCTGCCTCGCGCTGAAGCCTTGTCCGTGTCAACCAATCGCAGCAGGCTGTCATCGGTCCAATCAGCGCAGATTAGCTTCGCGCTGAGGAGGGGGTTGGGAACAAATAAATCGCTGAACGATTCATATGGGAGTCGCTGGGATAATTAGGTAAAAATAAATGCAGTTTATAAGACCATGACAGTGTTGTTTGACCTTGCATGCATATTAGACTGTTGTTGGAGACCCTTACAACCTAAATATGACCCTCTTTCATGTATAATATGGGCTCTTTAAAAGTAGCCAAATTAATCTTAAAAATTGCTAAATTCGTTGCCAGGTGCTTCTTGAAAGAAAAAAAGTTGCTAAATCTAGCAACAAAATTGCTAAGTTGACAACACTGTTTACCAGACACTTGTACCAGTTTTATTAATAGTGTTCAAACAAATTGATCATCTTAAAAAGGACAGCATGGTTTCAGACAACTGGATATTAAACAGTGTGGATTAAAACAACTAAACCATGTACGGTGACCTATTAACTGAGAATCCATGACATTTATTACAGAATAAGATGCATGGTTATTTTCCTAACACAACATGTATTATTTTGGGAGACAATTCCAATAACCTTCAATATCTCAATAGACAATAAATAAATAAGTGCAATCAACAGGTCACTTGGTTAACACTTTTTATGCAGTCAATAAGTTTTAGGGGCAAATATACTTTAATAAAACATAAAACATGCTAATATTTCTGATTTATGTAAATGATTTGTCTACTATATATATATATATATATAGTTTGAAGTTGAAGTCAGAATTATTAGCCCCCCTTTGATTTTTTTTTTCATCATTTACAAAATTATGTTTAATAGAGCAAGGAAATTTTCACAGTATGTCTGATAATATTTTTTCTTCTGGAGAAAGTCTTATTTATTTATTTATTTATGATAGAATAAAAGCAGTTTTTAATTTTTAAATAAAAGTTTAGGGACAATATTATTAGCCCTTTTAAGCAATTTTTTTGTTCGATAGTCTACAGAACAAACCATCATTATACAATAACTTGCCTAAGTACCCTAACCTGCCTAGTTAACCTAATTACCCTAGTTAAGCCTTTAAATGTCACTTTAAGCTGTATAGAAGTGTCTTGAAGAATATCTAGTCTAATATTATTTACTGTCATCATGGCAAAGAGAAAATAAATCAGTTATTAGAGATGAGTTATTAAAACTATTATGATTCATTTAATGCCTAAAAATGTGTGTGCGTGATTATCACGGGACAGTGTGGAGGAGAGCGAGAGGTGATGTAAGATGGCAAGTCGTGCACCAAGTGACCCGGTCTCCTAAACAGAACACAAACTCTGCAGTTTGGCAGTATTTCCGGTTTCGACCAAACGAGAAGGGAGACGTGGTAAATACGAACTAGAGCAGTATTACAGATTACTGTGCAGATTACTATGCTATAAATACAGCTCTACAACATACAAAAGAGGGAGATTGACTTAGAATGTCACTTACCTGTTCTGTAATGATTTGTTCAGCTGTAGTTTGAAACGTACTCTGACAAAATTGGCTTAAAAATCATCATTATAACAAAATCAGACACAACTGTTGTGTGTGTGTATATATGGTTTTGAGGGTTTGAGGGAAAAATACTGAGGATACTTTAAAATACTTTAGTTTGGGTGACCTATCCCTTTAAGACGGCCTTATAAGGGCACTGAAACCGTGATAACATAGAGATTTTTTTTTTAATTATTTGTTTGGGAGTTACATGAAGCTTGACATATAACTAAATTAACTCATTTATTCCAATTAAAGTCGACTTTTAAAACAATCCCTTTTCTTTTCATTTTCACTACATATTTCGCCTCTCGAAATGAGTGCTTTTTAGCATGCTCAAAAATGTAAAATGTTAAAACGTTCATAAATAACTAATGCAAAAAAACCCTCCACTGTGAACTTTTCCACACTATTCTAATTTAATGTTTTTAGTTAATTATTAATCACCACTATGAAAGCATAAAATGGTTATCATGATTACATAATTGCATTACTGTGAAAAGAACATTCAGATTTGTGCTTATGCTAATTGGGGATCTCTCTCTTTAGATAGTTAACATAAGCGATGGTGAATATAAGCTGGATTGTCTTAATCAGCTCAGATAGTGTGGAAAAGGTTTTAGTATAACAGAGCCCGAAAATAAGATAATGATAATCTAGAATTTTTAGAATCTAGATTTTAGAAATATTATATATACACTCAGCGGCCACTTTATTAGGTACACCTTACTAGTACCGGGTTGGACTCCCTTTTGCCTTCAGAACTGCTTTATTACTTCGTAGTGTAGATTCAACAAGGTACTGGAAATATTCCTCAGAGATTTTGCTCCATATTGACATGATAGCATCACACAGTTGCTGCAGATTTGTCGGCTGCACATCCATGATGCGAATCTCCCGTTCCACCACATCCCAAAGGCGCTCTATTGGATTGAGATCTGGTGACTGTGGAGGCCATTTGAGTACAGTGATTTCATCATGTTCAAGAAACCAGTCTGAGATGATTGGCGCAGATGGGTACACTTGTCATAAAGGGATGGACATGGTCAGCAACAATACTCACGTAGGTTGTGGCATTGACACGATGCTCAATTGGTACTACTGGGTCCAAAGTGTGCCAATAAAATCTCCCCCACACCATTACACCACCACCAGCCTGTACCATTGATACAAAGCAGGATGGATCCATGCTTTCATGTTTGTTGACGCTAAATTCTGACCCGACCATTCGAATGTGGCAGCAGAAATGGAGACTCATCAGACCAAGCAACGTTTCTCCAATCTTCTATTGTCCAGTTTTGGTGAGCCTGTGTGAATTATAGCCTCAGTTTCCTGTTCTTAGCTGACCTGAGTGGCACCCGGTGTGGTCTTATTTGAGTTACTGTTGTCCATATATCAGCTGGAACCAGTCTGGCCATTCTCCTCTGACCTCTGGCATCAACAAGACATTTGCGCCCACAGAACTGCCACTCACTGGATATTTTCTGTTTTTCGGACCATTCTCTGTAAACCCTAGAGATGGTTGTGCATGAAAATCCCAGTAGATCAGCAGTTTCTGAAATACTCAGACCAGCCCGTTTAGCAGCAACAACCATGCCACGTTCAAAGTCACTTAAATCTCCTTTCTTCTCCATTCTGATGCTCGCTTTGAACTGCAGCAGATCGTCTTGACCATGTCTACATGCCTAAATGCATTGAGTTGCTGCCATGTGATTGGCTGATTAGAAATTTGCGTTAATGAGCAGCTGGACAGGTGTACCTAATAAAGTGGCCATATATATATATATAGATAGATAAATTGCTGAAAAGACAGCATCCTCAATCAGAAAAGTCGCTGTTACCATGGCAACAAGAATTGCATCACAAAAGCTCAGCAGTGACCACCCACTCCCATAAATCTGTCCTTCAAAAATAGCTTCTATTTGTATATCTAAATAAAGTAAATAAGTAAGCAAATAAGTAAACAAAGATGTATGCTATATAATTTCATACAACCACTGACAATTACCGACAGTATGGCGATTGCTTTTTACATCCAAATACCCTCATGCTGTAAATCAAAGGCTGTAATGCTGTAATTCATCTCTCAGCCGCTCTCAGCTGTAAGCCAGTGTTTTGTTTCCATTCCTCAGACCGCAGATTCATGGCAATTTCCAGTATGCTGAGTGAGATCCTGAAAAACGAATGCCTCGCTCTCTCTTTCCTCAAGCTTCCTACACACTGTCTATTTATCACCGCGGCTGATAGAGATAAAAGACGGCCGGAGTGTCTTGTTACTGTGCTGGAGGAACAGAGCTCATACATTACCAGACTTGTGTAAAATGTCTGAACTAATGGTTATGTCTGAGCCCGGTGTTCCTTTAACAGTACAACTACTGTCATTTGAAAATGGACTCCTTATATTGAAGGTTTCAGTTTGCTGGGAGAGAATGAGGAGCTTTGGATTAAATTCCAGTCATGTAAAGAGAGAGAGAGTGAAAATAAAAAGGTAGAAATGTGATTGTCTGCTTGAGTTATGACTGTGAGCTGATGTATTTATAATAATGTCACACACACACACACACATACAAAATGTACATGTATGCATAAAGAATACAGTTCATGTAAAATTCATTCATTCATTTTCTTTTCGGTTTAGTCCCTTTATTCATCAGAGGTTGCCACAGCGGAATTAACCACCAACTTATCCACCATATGTTTTACAAAGCGGATGCCCTTCCAGCTGCAACCTAACACTGGGAAACACCCATACACACAGATACTCTACGGCCAATATAGCTTGTTCAATTCACCTATAGCACATGTGTTTGGACTGTTGGGGAAACCGGAGCATCCGGAGGAAACCCACGCCAACACGAGGAGAACATGCAAACTCCACACAGAAATGCCAACTGGCCCAGCCGGGGCTCAAACCAGTGACCTTCTTGCCGTGAGGCGATCATGCTACCCACTGCGCCACCGTGATGCCCTCATGTAAAATTATTATCAATTTAAGGTCCCCTGAAGTGCTTTGAAATGTGCATTATTTTTAATATGTTTGTCATAATCTCAACAGAAAAACATAGAGGAGGGTGGGACATATCATAGCTCCTCCCCTTAAAAAAAACAGCCAATAGTGTTTTGTTTTATAACAGCTCTGTCAGTGAGAGTGGTTGAGCTTAATCGCATCAAATGGAAAGCCAGTGAGAAGAAGGGGGAGGGGCATGTCAGACACTAGAGAGCATTTGATTGGCCAGAAGGTTTAATAAGAAACGGAGGTGAGGCGATAACGTTGATCCATTTAACAGGAAGAGACAAACTCCAAGCCTAACATGTTTATATTAGTTTTATATCTTCTAAACGTGGATTTTGTCATTGTTTTCTACCACACTAGCTTATAGATATCCTAAAAACTAACATACTGGTACTGACAGCTAAAATACATTATGTTAATTACACTGGACCTTTAAAGGTAAAACATGGACTGGACTTTTTGGAGAAACAATGTATTTTTTTAACAAATGAAAATGTCAGACTGATGCTGCGTTCACACCAGATGCAGATGAAGGGTCAAACGCGGGAGATTTACATGTTAAGTCAATGCAAAGATGCAAATAGACATCCTGCGACACGCGCGAAGGACGCAGCACAAATTTAGCGCTTTGCTCGCTTGCTCGAATTTCAGCGGACATTCGCACCCCATTAACCAATCAGCTTGCTCTTGTAGGGGCGTGACAATGACGTATTGTTGGTGTCCTCTTGTCGACAGCGGACACCAGTTCATCAAATTGATCTCAGCTCAGTCTGAAGCACTGCTGAAAACTTCCATCATCCAGGTATAGTTTCCGGAGGAGTTGATGAACTGACAGAGCTGATGCACCTCTGAAAGTATCTAGTGGTCTCAGACTTGACGTCGAACAAATCGACGCTGTTTTTCAGCCTTCCTAAAGCACATAAACACAGCTGCTCTCAATAAAGTCCATGTTAGCCATTTAGCATCGAAGCTTAAGTCACCAGCAGACTGAAACCTTGCCCGTGATGCGAATTTGTCAATTGTCAAGTGAATCTGACACACGAATGTAGTAAATATGATGCGAATATAAACCTGAAATGTTCAGACAAATGTGGGGATAATATTTAGCACACGAGGGGGATCGGGGGGAGATGATCGCAAAGGGAAGACCAGGGCGGGGATTACGCCCCATTCACACGGGGCTTCAGCGTCAACGCTTGACAACGCTGGCACGATAGTCATAGCAGCATCAGCCAATGAAATTACTCAGCAATAGGCCACTGCCTAAGCTGGTGTATTTGCATACAGCGATCTGATTGGCTGACGCTTCCGTCGGCGCTTAAAATTGAGCAAGTCCCAACTTCTGCAGTGAGCTACGCCTCTGAAGCAGCGCCGACGGATCGACAATGCAGTTCGGCAACGCCTGACATCACCCATTCAAAGTGAATGGGAAGCGTTGAAGCTGACGCCTCGTGTGAATGGGGCGTTAGTATGTGCTGAAAAAATGTTGGCGATCGCGAAGTGAAGATCGGAGGGTGATGGGGGTTGTGGTGGTTGATGGAAGGATAGCGAAGTAAAGATATATCCAGACTTTTTTTCTCTGCAGAACACAAAGATATTTTAGAGCTCTCTAATCCTCCATAGACAGCATGGATAGCATACCTTAAGGTTCAGTATGCTTGTCTTTTGGTTTTATCATCATCTAAGTATGGAGTCCCAAAGAGAGAAGATGTGATGGAAACCTATCGCCTATATATTTGTTTGTTGTTTTTGCATAGAACTGCATCCACAACCAAAGCAATGCATTTCTCCAGTAAAACCATGTTTCTACTTTTAATCTCTGAGTGGCCAAACAGTGTGAGAGCACACACACAAAACATTGCTGAAATGGCACAGTGTATGCCCAGTGTAAGACACATGCATAATGTGAGCAACTAATGATCTAGCACTTCAGAGCTGCATAAATCATGGAAGGCATTGCCTGAGGAAATGGCAATGCTCCGCACCTCTCTGGTCCGTAAAGTCACTAACTTACTCAAAATTGATGTAACGGCATTTGAAAGATGAACAGTAAATAGAAGCAACTCTTATTTTGTTACTTGGCACTATATGTAATCTCAAATCACTGGATTTCGATGCATTCAGAGTGTCTTAATCTGATGTTAGAGAAGCTATAATGTTTATAGTATTCACAGTGTGTTCATTTACCTCCACCCTTCTCATCAAATGCGCTCCAGTGTCTTGAATTGTATCGGCACAGCATTAACATTAGAACAGTCAAGCAGTGAGATCCATTCGGTGCCGCACACAAACCATCATGTTATGAAAGCAGATGGCAGATTTTCTCTTCTTATTTTCAGCAGGCTCAAGACTGGGTTGGTTTCAACAGGAAATTTGCATGGAGTATTTAGTGCGCTGTATTGGGAAATGCCTTTTGTTGTGTTGGTTGCTGCCCAAAATTTGGTCTCAAAGGGTTAGTTCACCTGAAAATGAAAATTCTCACCTTCATGTTGTTCCAATGGACTAAGAACTTCATTCATCTTCTGAGCACAGTTTAAGGTATTTTAAATGAAATGCAAGAGCTTTCCTATCCTCCATAGATGGCAATAGTCGCGAGACGATCATACGAAGTTCCAAAATCACCTTTTTTGCACCAAAAAACTAAATAAAACTTAAAATACAAACATATTCATCTAATATAGTTGTAAGATCAGTGTGCATTAGGGTTGTCACGATACTGGAATTCGATACCTATAGGTGCTGAAATTTTAAAAACGTCCATTTCCCACTAACATTTGAGGTGAGTTCGGTGAACTGATGACCTTCACGGCCAATCACAGTCATTGATGTTGATGTTAGCAGGAAATGGACGTTTTTAAAATTCCTGTATCTATTGGTACATAATTCCAGTATCGTGACATCCCTAGTGTGCTTGTTTGCTACCAGCAAAATTACATGTTGCCATTAGAGTCAGCTCAGAATTAGATGCATAGTCGTATTGCCTGTGGTGAAAGCTACAATAGTAGCCTGAAGTTGATACAAACTTCGCAATATAAGGTTGGATGTACACTTTGTGTCCCAGTTGCACCAACCCTCTGCACTGGCAGATGATGATGTTTCACATGGATTATTATGATGATTATTATGCAACCCCACAACAGAAAAAAGTTTGAACAGTATGGAAAACGTAAATAAAAAAGAAAGTAGTGATTTCCAAATTTACTTTGACTGGTACTTGACTGGCCTGCCTGCAGTCCTGACTTCATTGCTGTTGATGTAAGGGGGATGTAAGCAGGAAATGGACGTTTTTAAAATTCCTGTATCTATTGGTACTGAGTTCCAGTATTGTGACATCCCTAGTGTGCTTGTTTACTACCAGCAACATTACATGTTGCCATTAGAGTCAGCTCAGAATTAGATGCATAGTTGTATTGCCTGTAATAAAAGCTACAATAGTATCTTGAAGTCTAAACAAACTTTGCAATATAAGGTTGGATGTACACCTTGTATTCCAGTTGCAAAAAAAAGTTAGGACAGAATGGAAATGGAAAATTGTGATTTCCAAATTTACTTTGACAGGTACTTGGCTGGCTTACCTGCAGTCCCGACCTGTCTCCAATAGAGAATGTGTGGCACATTTTGAACCTCAAAATATGGCAATGAAGACGCCTATACTGTTGCCCACCTTAAATTCATCTAATAAGGTTGTAAGGTCAGTGTGCATTAGAGTTATCAGGATACTGGAATTTGGTACCCATCGGTACTGAATTTTTTCAAAACTTCCATTTTCTGCAAACATATGCAACCCCACAACAGAAAAAAGTTGGGACAGTATGGAAAATGCAAATAAAATATAAACTGGTCATATCCAAATTTACTTTGGACTGGCATTGACTGGCCTGCCTGCAGTCCTGAGCTGTTTCCAATTGAGAATGTGTGGAAGCACAAAATGCGACAACAAAAACTCTGTACTGTTGCCCACCATAAGACTTGTTTGCAAGGCTGATTTGGGGTTGTTATTTGTTTCTGATCTTTTTTTTTTTACGGTGGCCGAGAGATCTCAAACGTGCTACATCTTAAGAAAAGGCATTCGAATTGAAATACACTATGAAGTAGTGAACACATCGTCATATTTTTAACAATACACACACATTCTCACAAAACATGCAGTGGTTCTTTTAATGTCAGTTGAGCAATTTGTCAGATTATTGCCCTACTGAAAAAAAAACAGCTTAAACCAACCTAAGCTGCCTAGGCTGGTTGGCTGGTTTTAGCTGGTTGACCAGCCTGGTTTTAGATGGGTTTTGGCCATTTCTACACTGGTTTCCAGCCAAAACCAGCTTTGTCCAGACTGGTCAAGCTGGTTTTAGCTGGATTTAGTTGGTCATTTTCCAGCCTGACCAGTTAAGACCAGGCTGGAAATGACTGGAAACCAGCCTGGAAATGGCCAAAACTTCTCTAAAACCAGGCTGGTCAACCAGCTAAAACCAGCCAACCAGCCTAGGCTGGTTTAAGCTGGATTTTTCAGCAGGGTGGGAATAAAAATATAGAAACTAATTACAGAAACTCTAATAACGTTATCACAAACAAAAATCTTACCTCTCAGATCTCCAAAAACACCACTGACACTAAACCAGAAACGTTCATTACATTTTGGGGTCCACCTAAATTATGCCCGGTGACTGTAGCTTTGTTGCTCAATGGCTAACATGGATTTTATTGAGAGAATAGCTGTGTTTATGGGCTTTAGGAAGGCTGATAAACAGCGTCGATTCATTTGGAGCCGTGTCTGATTCCACTAGATAAATTCAGAGGTGCACCCAGCCCTATGAGTTCATCAACTCCTCCAGAAACTATACCTGGATGATGGAGGCTTTTAGCGGTGCTTCAGACTGAGCTGAGCCCAGTTTGATTAGCTGTTATCTGGTGTCAGCAAGAGGATTTTCCGGGCCCCCAACAATAGGCGCTACATCATAATAACGCCCCTACAAGAGCACGCGCCTGATTCGTTATTGTAGTGTTAATGTCTGCTGAAGTTCATATTTTCCAACTTGAGCGATTTGGGCGTTAAGCAGGTCACTCGTGCAAAACACTCAACTCTTAACATGTAAATCACTCGCTTGACGCTTGACGCTTCATCAGTGTCTGGTGTGAACGCAGCATTAGGATTGGTAGCAAAAGTAAAATAAAACCCCAAAAAAACAAAGTGAGATTGTGGAAGAAGCATGTAATCGCGATGGCTTTTCGCTTCTAGTTTGCTTTTGAAAACACTATGGGTTGGGTTTAGGGAAGGGGGTTTGTAAGTTAAGTGTTGATATCAAGCTGATATATTATGCTTGACGAAAATCCAACTGGCTTTGGCAAAGACATTGGCAGAAATGTAAACGGCACTCTCTGGTGGAGAAATGGCAGGTATGTGAAAATGTGCCCCAGTAACGTAGTTGAGATTGTCAGAAATAGTGGCCTCTAGTGGATTTGTGAAGCCAAAGACGACATAGTCCAGATACATATTTCTCAGTTCTCTAAAATGCGTCTCTGGGCACATTTTTTTTTCTTTTAGCATTTAACGCATTCAATACCAGAATATGTTATTTATAATAACACATTCCCTGTTATGGCAGTTTCATTTGGTCATTATATATGCAGTTTTATATGATAATTATTTATGATAACTGATTTCTATCTTGTTCACTGCAGAATACACAAAGGATTTTCTGCCAACTTAAACTTTCCCTCTGTGTGCAATTTAAAGGCAATTAAACTACAATTTTATACAATACTTTTATAGCTGCTCTTAGCATTTGACATGCATTTTCGGTCTTGGCAATATTTTCTGAAACATAGTCCAAACAATCATACAGTTCACTTAACAAGCATCAATGTTGTTAAAAACAAGGGATGTTGAAACATACGTCTCTCAAAACTGAAGGATCTGCACCTTCATTGATTTGATATGCTGCCTCACATTGGTAGAACAGACGAGACAACTAGTTACTGACCTGAAGCAGACATTGATGGAGCAGACTGAGATTGACTCGGTCTGAAGAGAGGTTTAAATGAGAGGTGAAAGTAAGTTATTATTTATGAGTTTAGAGTCATAGAAGTGTAGAGGCAGTTTATATGGAGGAATATAGAGCCCTTACAGATGAGCCATCGGCTGGTTATTTTCAGATGCAATGAAACATTAACCTTTTAGTGCCACATGTCTGCCAAGACCCTTTGAAACAAAACAGCTTTTTTTAGTTTTGAGATCTGAATCCTATAGATAGCATCTTTATGCCTTAAGACATTCAAATATATACTTAACATTTAATACACATTTTATTCCCAAGTAATATGGAACAGAGATACACATGACTCACCTTTGTGAGGGTCTAAACATTTTTTTTTGTTTATTTATTTATTTATTTTTTTTTTTTTTTGGTCCGGTAAAATATTTCCTTGGTGAAAATATGTGGCAAGTTGTCTATGTTCAAAATAGAATGCTATCTATCTATCTATCTGTCTATCTATCTGTCTGTCTGTCTTATTGTGAATGTTGAGATCTATCCATCCATCCATTCATCCATTCATCCATCCACCAACAAAAACTAGCCAACTAACCGACCTACCAACCAACTAACCAAAACCAACCAACCAACCAACCAACCAAAACACTAGCCAAACAACCAAAACAAACCAATCAACCAACCTACTGACCAATCAAAACCAAACAACCAACCAACCAAAACCAACCAACCAAAACCAACCAACCAACCTACCTACCAACCAATCAAAACCAATCACCTAACCATAACCAACCAACAAACCAAAACAACTAACCAAAACCAACTAACCAAAACCAACAAACCAACCAGCCAAAACCAATCAACCAACCAACCAAAACACTAACCAAACAAGCAATCAACCAACCAACCAAAACCAACCAATCAACCAACCAACCAACCAACCAAAACAAACAAACCAACCAACCAGCCAAAACCAACCAACCAACCAAAACCAACCAACCAACCAACCAAAATCAACCAATCACCCAACCATAACCAACCAATCAACCAACCAACCAACCAAAACACTAACCAAACAACCAAAACCAACCAATCAACCAACCAATCAACCAACCAACCAACCAAAACCAACCTACCAACCAACCAAAACCAACACCAACAAACCATCCAACCAAAACCAACCAACCAACCAATCAAAACCAACCAACCAAAATCAACCAATCACCCAACCAATCAACCAATCAACAAATCAAACCAACTAACCAAAACCAACAAACCAACCAGCCAAAACCAACCAACCAACCAAAACACAAACCAACCAATCAACCAACCAACCAAAACCAACCAACCAACCAAAAACCAACCAATCAACCAACAAACCAACCAGCCAAAACCAACCAACCAACCAAAACACAAACCAACCAATCAACCAACCAACCAAAACCAACCAATCAACCAACAAACCAACCAGCCAAAACCAACCAACCAAAACCAACCAACCAACCAACCAGTCAGTTAACCAAAACCAACCGACCAACCACTTAGTCACTGTGCCGCCCTATTAAGGTATATTTTATATTTAATTACAAAACAGAACATTTAAAATTGACAAAGCAGTTAAAACAAAGCTTAAATGCACAATAAATTGAACAGATGAATTAAGTAATGTCTTCACTGAGCTGATTTTAAGCTTTGTGATTTTTATTAACACTTTACATTATACTTACTTACTACTCCAATATAGTTCCCATTATCTTGCTAAACTGCACTGCCTAAATATTCATTGCCTTCTAATGCACAGCAGGGAAATGCTGACTTTTATTAGCTTTGTTAAGTCCTATCCATGATTAATTATATAGGGAGATATAAAGAGTTATCCCTCGTTTGAGGTTCAGAATAGCAATTTTTTGTCTGTGAATGGATAATTTTTGGGAAATGTGTGTTAGAGGTTTGATGATATGCTTCTGGAGGGCCACTGTCCACTGTACATTTTAACATTTTAGCAAATAATCAGTGAAGTTTTAACCTCAAGCACTCTAAACTCCTGTTTGTAAGGTCCTCACGGTCCCTCATATTTACAACCCAGGCTCATTCTGATTATGTACCCCTGTATACATTTCTGGAGAGCGCGATAAATACGTCTCAGGAGATACTTTTTTTTTTTTTTTTTTTTTTTTGCAGTTTTTGTTCCGCCAGAGGCTGCTGTGTACACTTTTTGAGATCTCAAATTTCTGTAGAATATAGAGCCCTAACAGATGAGGCATCGGCTTGTGGGATTTTCACATGCAATAAAACATGAATCTTTTAGTGCCACATGTTTGCCAAGACCTTTTGAAACAAAACTTATTTTTTTTAGTTTTGAGATCTGAATCCTATAAATAGCATATTTATGCCTTAAGACATTCAAATATATACTTAACATTTAATACACATTTTATTACCAAGGAAAATGGAACAGAGATGCTGATGACTCCCCTTTGTGTCATTTATATAAATTTTTTGGTCTTGGTAAAAATGTGTGTTAGGTAGCTATGTTCAAAATAGAATGCTGTCTGTCTGTCTGTCTTTCTGTCCTTTTATGGATGTTTTATGGATGTTGAGATCTATCCATCCATCCACCATCCATCCACCAACCAACCAACCAGTTAACCACAAACCAACCAATCAATGAAAACTAAATGACCAACAAACCAATACCAACCAAGCAACCAACCAACCAAAGCCAACCAAAACCAACCAACCACAAGCCAACCAATTAATGAAAACTAACTGACCAACAAACCAATACCAACCAACAAACCAAAGCCAATCAAAAAAAAAAACAACCAACCAACCAAAACCCACCAAGCAACCAAAGCCAACCAACCAATGATCCAAAACCAACTGACCAACCAAAACCCGCCAATCAATCAATCAATCAATCAATCAATCAATCAATCAATCAATCAATCAATCAATCAATCAATCAACCAAAACCCAACCAACCAATCAACCAACCAAAACCCACCAACCAACCAAAACCAACCAGAAAAAAAAACAATCAATCAAAACCAACCAAAACCCACCAACCAACCAAAACCAACCAGAAAAAAAAACAATCAATCAAAACCAACCAAAACCCACCAACCAACCAAAACCAACCAGAAAAAAAAACAATCAATCAAAACCAACCAAAACCCACCAACCAACCAAAACCAACCAAAAAAAAAAAAAACAATCAATCAAAACCAACCAAAGCCAACCAACCAACCAAAACCCACCAAGCAATCAAAGCCAATCAACCAATTAACCAAAACCAACTGACAAACCAAAACCCGCCAACCAACCAATCAATCAACTAACCAACCAACCAACCATCCAACCATCCAACCAACCAACCAACCAATCAACCAATCAAAACCCACCAACCAACCTCTTTCTTACCTGCTTTCTCAAACCCTTCTTCACCAGACTCAATCTAAGTCATCGCAGTCAACTATGCTCTGCATCTCAAATGCTCTGATATACGTAGCGAGCCACTGGTAAAACTGGTAACAGCGGAAAAGCCTTTAATACAGAGATAAGCGCTTAGCTGGTTAGCGCTAAACGGAATGTCATCATACTTCCCTGTAGCTTTCGTTTTAAGGATGAAATGCTGCCATACATACCTCTGTATGATCTCCAGAAATGTATATAGGGCTACGTTTTTCAGAATGAGCCTATGTTGCATATTTTAGCTACGAAGCCTGATCAAACTAAGGTAGGTTAACTTAAATGTGTCATTAAGTAAAATGCATGATCATTAAATTCCCTTATTCATTTCTTATTGTACTTATTTAAATAATAAAACTATTTCAGTATGCAAAAACAAAATGTTAAGACATGGTTATAGACTCTGTGTTGTTGAAGTGAACTATCTAGCAGTAGCAGATTATGTTAGTCTCTGAAATTAGTAGTCATTAGTATGTGGAAAAGCCTTTAGAGGGAAAACCATTGGCTTGGTATGCTCATTAAATGGCTCATTAAATGTCATAATGACAATTAAACAAATAAAGACCGTCTTAAAAACAACAAACACCACATTCTGTAATGTATGAAGGTGAGGCGTTTTCTCTGAGGAGGCAAAAACTCACTGATTCCTTCCACAAACATAACAAATATTACTAAACCAAAAAATCAGTTGAATTAATAAAGCATCGCTGGTCAATATCAACATCAGTAGATACAGTTTCAAAGAGAAATCTGGAGCCCATTGTGGTTTTTCATTGGCATTGTACTTTTGCAGCTACAGTAAATACGGCTGTCAAGCCTCTGTGAGCCTAATCGTGTTCTGTACACAAAGAGATTGGTCATTTTTCAGGTAGTGACAACCACATTTATATCAAATCTGCATAAGTGTACAGAACCAAACTAGTTGGTGTGATTATTCTCCTTTTGTCTGGCAGCTTGTCTAAGGTACTAGAAAATCAGAGGAATGCGTACGTGTCCTGAATCGCCGACACGTTTTTGATTGTGTCTCTTTCCACTGCAGATTTTCCTACCAATTCTGCAGCTTTAGGAAACCTGAAACTGTCCCAGGTTATATATATACACAACAACAATGCTAATAGGTTCCTTCTTCTTCTTTTTCTATGTTGTGCATTCAAAAGATATTGTGCACAGATGAAAACATTGGCAAAAACTTGACAGATGTTTTCCTGAGTTTTATTTTAAAGTATGAATTCTAAAATACTCATTCATTCATTCATTCATTGATTCATTTATTCATTTTCCTTCAGCTTAGTCCCTTTATTTATTTGGGGTCGCCACAGCGGAATGAACCGCCAACTTATCCAGCATATGTTTTACGCAGTAGATGTGCACGTTATTGCATTGCAATCAAATGAATTTAATTTAAAGTTGGCGATGCAGTGGTGAGTAGGTAGTGCTGTCGCCTCACAGCAAGAAGGTCGCTGGTTCGAGCCTCGGCTGGGTCAGTTGGCATTTCTGTGTGGAGTTTGCCTGTTCTCCCTGCGTTCGCGTGGGTTTCCTCCGGGTGCTCTGGTTTCCCTCACAGTCCAAAGACATGCGGTACAGGTGAATTGGGGAGGCTAAATTGTCCGTAGTGTATGTGTGTGTGAATAAGTGTGTTTGGGTTTCCCGGTGATGGGTTGCAGCTGGAAGAGCATCTGCTGCATAAAACAAATGCTGGATAAGTTGGTGGTTCATTCGACTGTGGCGACCCCAGATTAATAAAGAGACTAAGCCGAAAAGAAAATGAATGAATGAATGAATAATTCAAAGAAGTTACGATCAAATAGAAGTCATTATATACAGACATATTTAACCTGCAATTTTTTAGTATGTAGGCGATGTCTAAGGGAGGCACGATGGCTCAGTGGTTAGCACTGTGGCCTCACAGCAAGAAGGTCACTGGTTCGAGTCCCAGCTGGGCCAGTTGGCATTTCAGTGTGGAGTTTGCATGTTCTCTCCATGTTGGCGAGGGTTCCCCCTACAGTCCGAACACATGCGCTATAGGGGAATTGATTAACTAAATTGGCCGTAGTGTATGAGTGTGTGTGAATGAGTGTGTATGGATGTTTCCCAGTACTGGGTTGCAGCTGGAAGGGCATCCGCTGTGTAAAAGATATGCTGAATAAGTTGGTGGTTCATTCCACTGTGGCAATCTCTGATGAATAAAGGGACTAAGCCGAAGGAAAATGTGACTCATGCAGATACACACATTGCAGTATCGATGATCAGACGATATAATATTCAGCCCTATTTCTGAGAGAGACTAAAATGTTGCTATTGCTATAGTATATCAATCATAATTGCATTGATTTCTTAAACTTGTATATGATAATTTTTGGTATTTTTAAACACTCATGTTGAAAAAAGGATCTAAAACACACTAAAGTCGACTATCTGATAAAACTAAAAACAGTTAACATCTATGCACAGTAAAACAGAGATTATCCGTACAGTAGGAGAACATTTATTCCGAGATTCCCTCTGCTCTATGACTGTAGTCCCATTGCAACCTCCAGCTCAATGAAGTTTATCATTAGACACGGTGAGCGCAGGTACTTTTTCATGCATCATTTGATTAATGAAATAATTTCTAGGTAACGTCCTTATACGTTGTTGTCTCTGGTGGGACTCAAAAGCGAAGTGTTGATTAATGGGGAGGAGGCACGGAAATGGTAATCTCCACTTTTGAAATTCTTGACCTACTTTTTTGCACTAGTTTTAACTTCCTAAGACCTGGGTGCTTCGTTTCTTATCTTTAGTAATAGAATAGGTCACCACTGGAGTTCCCTTGAGTCAGTGCTGTTACACTATATGTATATATTCATGAGAAGCTTGGGTAGACTAGTCATTTGTGAGTAGTTGGCTTTGGTGAGGACAATTTCACATTTGCTCCAATCTAAAATTCCCATTATGAGACTTGGACTGGGATTCTTGGCATTGTTTCAAAGACATTCTATGTCCCAGCAGACACACAACATCATAAGATGTTAATATTAGGTTAGATTTAGGTCACCAGTGTTTAAGGACAATGTTATTTTGTCTTTGTTACATATAAATAAAATTGTATAAACTAATTTCGATAGGAGCATGTGATATAATTGATCGCTGGCATTACATCAACAATTATTGCTAGTCCAATCAGATATCATTACTAGTAGTGATGGGTCATTCTTGAACGATTCGTTAATTTTAAATGTATCTGTTGTATGATTCGAAAGGATGAGTCCTCTCAGGGAGTGATTCGTTCATTGGTGAATATGCACATTCGTGCAGGTGGAGTAGAAGATTACTTCCTTTTTTGAGTCTTGTATTGAGTTTGAGTCGTTCGTTCATCACGTGAAAGACAGAAGCCAATCATATGCATTTAGAGCCGGAATAAGATTTGATCCGTTCTCGAGTCATCAGGTTTTAGTCATCTCTTTACATGCTGTCACGTGAAGAACGAACGACTTGAAAACCAGAAGACTCGAGAGGTGAACTAATCATGGCTTCTTTTGGCTCAGACTGTGTGCATTGGTTAAGCTTATATGGGACGGTCTGTGTGATGTGAACGAACCACTCAAATTTGAAGACCTTTCAGAAGAGGTGAGCTGACATAATCATAGACAAAACACCAGGTAAGCTTTTGTGCTACACCGTGTCCTAACTATATGCTCCAAGACGCATGATAAAAGCTATTTCTATGTTAAAAGGAATTTTTCTCCTAACCATCTGCACCAGTGACACTCTAAATTTCTATTTCCGCGACGTCACAGCATAACAACAGCATAAACTACTATGATAATGATCACCTCAGGTACAGTGCTTTATTCAGGGTTAAATGTGAGTTTAATGTAATGTGTCGCTGTTTCGAGTCCATTGGCATTTCTGTGTGGAGTTTGCATGTTCTCCCCGTGTTCACATGTGCCAACCTGACTTCATCAAGTAGGACATGATCCTGGATTCACACCTATGTTGATTCTTGAACAACATTCCTATCAGCCAATCAGAATTAAGGAATACATTAACAGTTTGAGTTTAGGCTTATGGTTAGGGTTATGCACCTGTGCATGATCGTTATCCAACTATTATTCCCCTCTAATTTTGGGAATAATTTACAGTTATGGATGGGTTTAATCCAGGAGATGTTAATCCAGGATTGCATCGCACTTGGCAAATGTATGGTGTGCGTTCTCCGGGTGCTCTGGTTTCCCCCACAGTCCAAAGACATGCGGTAGAGGTGAATTGGGTAAACAAAATTAGCCTTGGTGTATGAGCGTGAGTGTGTATGGGTGTTTCCCAGTGCTGAGTTGTGGCTGGAAGGGCATCCGCTGCATAAAAGTAGTAATTGGTGATTAATTCCACTGTGGCAACCCTTGATAAATCAGGGCCTAAGCCGAAGGAAAGTGAGTGAGTGACTGAGATTTTATATGGTCTCTCAGTTTGAGCAAAAGCTGTCTGTCCTATCCCTCCCAAACTGTCATCATTCAAAGCATGTGTAATATCCCTTAAGTCTTAAATACAGCTTTATTAAAGTGCTACGTATAGGAGAAAACCAAAGAAGTTTAGTATATTTAAAACTTCATACGCCTTCATGCATCACACTTGCCATGGGTTGCAAAGACAAAGATCAATGCTTCCGCTGCCAGGACTTCCAAGCGTTTCAGGATGCTAGAGCTAATTAAAATTGCCCCCGAAACCACACACTGACATCTACGATATTATTTTAGATCAGCATAACCTATTCTCTGCAACATTTCTTCCAGAAGGATGTACTCGAAAATTGATTTCTTGAGCTGCGGCTAGTCTTAGCACTATAGAGAAAAATTGCATCATCATGAGGAGAGAGAGAAAAAAAAAGGTTTATACAATTTCTGCTAGAATAAGCGCAGTGTTTTGACATTGACGATCATCTATTCTGTTTCAACAAGACATGCAAATCACACCTTTATGTATGTGGCAGTCATAATCTATACTAGACGAATGTCACGGCTTCTGCCCACACGTAGTGGTGACCCATGAAAGATGATAAGATGTTTCATTATCACTTCGCTGTAATGTTGTGAACTCCAGGATATATTTGCCTGTCTGACTTCTGTATCAAAAATGCATGGAGATAAGATGCAACTACAATGGGGGAAATAAGCATTGAACATGTCTTGTTTTGTTTCCTGGGAATAATATTTAAAAAGAGCTGTTGCAGGCCTGTAGCCAGGGGGGGTTCAGGTGGTTCGACCCACACCTTACTGACAATGGTTTATTTGTCCCATACATGAGCTCAGTTGTCCTATTTTGACTGCTATGCCATAATAAATTGTGAAAATAGCCACCGAAGAAGGCTTTAAGACCACGCAGAATCCTCTTTTGGCTGTTGCTTCAGTGTGACTGAGGAAAGTTGAATGTGCTGGACAGTTTGTGTTAGCCTAATTAATGACAATAGGCTAGTTTTTAAATTAAAACTTGAACAGCATCCTCTTCTCTAATGATAAATGCTGTAATACATTTGTATTTGAAAAATAAGTATTATTCTCATACTTTTTTTCTTCTAAATCTTTAGGAAATATTTTTGGTACATCAAAAAATGTGGTTGAGGACCATCTGACAAGCTAATCCAGCTAAAATTGTGCTTAAAAAGTATTTAAACCTCATAATTAAATAGAAAATGAGGCTAATAACTGCAAAAGGTCCAGATTTTAAGATAAAAGGACCACCACTTTGACCAGGATGGCTACGGGACTGTGTTCACATGGAAATACCAGATTTTGGTAAAAACCGAAACAATACAAACATAAAAATAAAACAAAAGACAAAAATTATCTTTAAGTTGTGTTTTCTATTAGATTGGAGTTATTCTACAGCTTTATTTTCTTTCTCTGAAAGCATTTGAGAGATTCCTTGGCTCTGTTTTGGATCATTGTCTTGCAGAAATGGTTTCATCTTCATCATCTGCTAATGTAGATGTTGGACTGAAGCAGCTGATATTCATTTACACTGAATGAATGAAGAAAAAGAGATTTCAGCTGCTGTCTGGGCTTTCCCTGCCTTTCGACACCTCCCTTTCTTCATGTGTTCATTACATTTTTATACTGTCATTCATTTGTAAACTAATTAGATTTTTTTGTTGTTGCACATATGGGTTTATTTGGTTGTTTCCAACATCCTGTGAAAAATTTTAAGTCAGCATCACCCTTAGAAATATATTTTTTTGAGAAAAATAGTCGATACTTGAATACTTATTTTCCTTGACCCAATATGCAGCCATCTTGTACACCAGCACATGGTTTATTTATTAAGAACCACACAAAAATCCCAACAATGTGGTATTGAGAACAATACCAGCAATACACCATTTTCCCAGAAAAGTGTAAAAATGTAGATCTAACATGCACTCCTATCCTGTTAAATAATCAAAAATGTCCTGACAAAAAACAGGCTGTCAAGACATGTCATCTGATTAGAATACCAATTTGAGACGTTTATAATACATCTGTTTCACATGTTCATTAGGCTCCATCTTTGTACAAAAAAAATCTTGTATGTTTTTTTTCTACTCATCTCTAAGGGAGCAACAAACCCTGGTGCGCCGCATTTAAATTTTTCCCAGATGGACGCCAAATGCTTTCACAATTTTAGCATTTATTTATAACAAGGACAAGCTGCCAAAACATGACAGCCTTGCAGCGAGTACACAATAAGTTTAGCATGACAATCTTGCCATAAAATCACAGCTACATTATCAGTAAAAGAGCTTAAAGTCTATGATTGTAAGCTTAGAAAATTAAACAACTGTTATGCACACACATTTCAAATATTGAGCAGATTGCAGTTCAGCAATAGCCGAGGAGAACTGCTGGGGCATATACATTCACATATACAATCACACCTCCATATCTGTATAACACTAACATCGTCCAGATCATACTGTATACGGTTCTGCTTTTTTCTAGGCTTACTGAACTCAGCGGTCACAAATTTAATAACCAAGAATGAAGCTATTAATACAGAATGCAGCCAAATTATTAATGAATAAACTCAAAATGCATCCTTTTTTAATGTTAGATTTACAAGGTTTCTGCTAATGTATATTTCTATGCTACCCACATACATAACAACTGTATGAAATGCCAACTAAACACTAAACTTCCTAGTAAAAAACTCATTATACAGAAAAATATTTAAATTAAAAAAGGCTTGGGCACGAGTGTATGTTTTAGCAAGACAATGACCCAAAACACACAGCAAAATTATTGAATAAAGGGTTAGCAGACAAAAACATTAGCATTTTGCAGTGGCCCAGCCAGAGTCCTGATATAAATCCTATGGAGAATCTGTGGAGGGAGTTTTATATTAGCTTTTATTTACCTTTAAACAAAAAATATTCCCAACCTTCTCAATAACCAATAAAAAAGCCTAGCTATTACACCAATAATTATTGATTGGCTATTACATCAATAATTATTGATTGGCTATTACATCAATTCAATGCTTCCTATATTTGCTGATTACCTTTCTGCGTGTCTCCACTGGTATTTTTGCCCATTACTTTGATTCTCAATTAAATTTAAGTCAGTACTCTGGCTGGGCCACTCCAAAACACTGTTTCCCTCCATTACAATGAATGGACGTGAAATGTATGTCAATGCCTACATATGTGTGTGATAATAGGACCCTTGAGCATTTGCAGATTGGCAGAAGGAGTTATCAGTGAAACTGAAGGTATAGCCGCGCATGCCAAATAAACTACACCCTAATGAACTAATCATTTGACTGCACTGTAACGAAAGCTTTGCTAAAATAAATAAAACAACTTTCATTTAAAGACACACAATAGTATTATTTAGTGACTCCATTCCCATTGGTTTACATGGACAAGGCGGGGTTTATGACCTGTGCTGCATCTAGCCACCAGGGGGCATTTAAAGAGCCTGCAGCTTCGCATTTATTTCTTTCTACCAGCAATGTTTTTATATTTCCAGCAATGACATGTAAGTCCTGCAGCTGCTGTCGAGTTGTTCAGCATGTTGTTGGCTGATGGGGCTGTTATAGAGGGGGGGTCCATGATGTCTTGTCCGCTGCGGTCAACAAGAAAGTGCAAGGGTTAATGTGAAGCTGCCACAATATGATGGTTCTGTCTTTCTGGAGCCTTCCTTTGGTCAGCTTGGTGAGCGGTATGGCCATGAAGACACTGCAGACCAAATACACAGAGCTTCTGCTTGAGAATACAGAGTTTATAGCAATATATGCGTACAATGGTGCCTTTTACACATAGAGTCATTTTAGAGGAAGAAAATAAATAAATCCCAATTCATTTATTTTTCTTCGGCTTAGTCCTTTATTAATCTGGGGTCGCAACAGCAGAATGAACCACCAACTACTCTGGCATATGTTTTATGAAGCGGATGCCCTTCCGGCGGCAGCCCAGTACTGGGAAAATAATTCCCAATCTCCTTGTAAAACTATATATGGCACTTACAATGGCTAATATTTACTATGCAAAATCGTATCTGCATTCTCCATATGTATTCCAGTATCCATGTGACCTTGTTTAAGGTTACAAGACTCTTAAAAAATATTAAATACAGACTATGAATGCAATTTGTGCTGTCAAATTACAGTAATTTAGAATAAAATATCTAAAAATGACAACACATGATCTTTGGTATGATTGGCGGACCACACAGTCAAATGCTTTTGCCACTGTTGGGGAATTTTAAGTAATGCCATTCGGTCTCTTTAATTCCCCGAGCATAGCTGATGCAGAAATGACAAGTGCTGACAATGGAATCACACATTTCAATGAGGTGGAGGACTGACAACCTACTGAATAAAGATGCTGTATGTAGATTTTTTTGACTCTTCTAAAGCCGAAAAATGCCGTAGTATGTTTGCAGATATTTAATATCATGCTAAGTGAACATCTGAATCTGAAAAACAATGCTAAAGTCAGATATTCTGCTTTAAAAATGTGTGTTATGTGCCAGAATATCTCTTTGTTTTGGTCCCTTTAACCTGTCCAATGCCAGTTTAGCCATTTAGCCATCAGCACCCCGGGTTGCCTTTGTGGAAAACAGCAAATAATATAAATATTATGAATGTAAACATTAGATGAGCAGGTTTCATTGTGACCTCGTGTCTCATCAACACGTTACATGACGAGATTTACAGTGATAAGCAGTTTGGCTGTTTGCACCAGACAACACATGACAGAACTTTAAATACAGGCATTCAGAAGCACAGAATAGTGCACTCACTGCACTCCAATGAAATTGTAAGGTTTAAAATCTAATTAATACATATTAAACCTCTTTAACATTATTAAATGTAGATGCTGAAGTTCAATTTTAAATGGTTTATTTTATTTTCAACATCTGAGGTGAACTATCTGCTGCTGCTTTCAGTTGTATGGCAATAAATGTCACATTATTAGCATTTAACACTGAATAAAGCACACGAGGTGTACCTGAGGTGATCCTTGTCAGTTTATCCTGCTGTTCAGCTACAAGAAATAGAATAATATAAGAAAATATAAGTTTCAGCTGCTTGTCAGGACAAAAACTCCCTTTAACATGAAAAATATTCCTTGTGTTGTTGCTTTTAGGTGAAGTTTCAAACTAATTTCAAGAGGAGCATGTGATATGATTAAGCACGTCTGGCCACTTATCTGTAATCAGTAATAATCCAATCAGAGTGATCCTAGTTTACTATAAATGGATCATTTTCTCCCTACTGCTCTATCTTCGTTTGGAAGAATCCCCCCTTCCACCCCATCTCCTCCTTTTTCCTCCCTTTTCTAAAGGAGGAGCTCTCGAGACCTACCTGATCTCGGATCTCCTGATATGCTTATCGACCGGGCGGGAGCCCTGGGCTCAAATATCTCCGAGCTCAGGGTTCTCTCCTGGGACAGCATGCCAAACCTGCTTTATACGCCAAGCATATCTAAGAAGGAACTCTTGAATTAGAACAAGATATAAATCAGCCTTTAGACTCGATAGTCAGGCACACTCCTGTTGGTGTCTGGCAACCACAATACACCCTAATAGGAACCTAATTGCCATACAACTTCCTAGAGTCCAATCTACATTTTACAAATAAAAAGTCAGTCAAAAGTATTAGGAAGAATGTCTCAGTAAAGTATGTAGACGTCATTTACTTTGATAGCTTTTATTTTATTTTTTTAGTAGTGAGTACTTGTTTGGGATTAGAGTATATTGATTATATAGAACTAAATTTACATTTTAAATGAATCAGAGATGAACTTCTTGTGCCATCTTTAATCAATCATCTTGTCTCAGAGAGAAAGCTACCATCAAATTATCACAGACTTGTTGCCTCAAACTCCCCGACTCAATATAATTATCAACTCTGTGGTTAACCGTAAAATTCCCTCGTACCCTAATACAGATGAAGGCGTTAGACAGCAGGAGAGGTTGTTATTCAGCACAAATGTGCATCTGCATGGAGGAGATAGCAGACAGATTGACCAATCAATTTTGTAGAAGCGGTTAAACACACACAAACTCTCAACTTGGTCGATAGAAAGATTAGACCTCAGGGAAGGTCTGACTGCTGAATTAAATGCCTAAGTATCTACCATCACCTGAATGCTTAAAAAAATGTTCTCGCTGAGAACTTTGTAGGGTAAAACTGCATTTAAATTCAGCGCTTTTATTTCTGTTTTCAAAATTAGCCCCAGTCTTTTTTCACTATGTTTGGGGATTTGTGAAGTAGGCCTACAGTGCATCCAGAAAGTATTAATAGCGCTTCACATTTTCCACATTTGTTTATGTTACAGCCTTTTTCCTAAATGGATTAAACTCATTTATTTCCTCAACATTCTACACACTATCCCCCATAATGATAATGTGAAAAGATGTTTTGAAATTGTTGCAAATTTATTAAAACTAAAAAAGCTGTAAAATCACATGTACATCAGTATTCACAGCGTTTACCGTGAAGCTCTACATTGAGCTCAGGTACATTCTGTTTCATTCTTGAAATCTTTCAGCAGCTTCATTGGAGTTCACCTGTGGTCAATTCAGTTATAATGTTATAATATCAAGTTTAAAGCTACGGTCACACCGGGCTTTGTGTGTGCGAAATTCTGCCGTACGGCGCTGCGAAAAGGGGCGGGATTAAACAAGATGATTAGACGTTAAAAAAAGCGAGCGATTGATCCATATTTTAAATCTCTGTTCAGAGAGGTCCTGTTTTGATCCTTGATTGGTCTCACGCAGTCAAGTGATGCGATTTCGCAGGTCAGAGTTCACCAAGCTTGAACTTTGCACCGCAGCAACCTGCGAAACTTGAAGCATGACCCTGCGTTTCCGGTCTGATGCATTCGTGTGCGTATGAATGGAAGTCTATGGGAAGAAAAGTCAAGTGTGACCGCGGCTTAACAACTATAGTGAGACGACATCCAGTGGTACATTCTTGATAAACTCTCCGAGGTGCACTGCTCTCTGGGGTTTTGTGCTCAAAGCACCTGCTGACTGCTGGAGCTCAGACGAGCGCATGACTGATGGCATCGTCTATCTACCCAACTCTAGTACTCATGAACATATTCTGAGCTTCAGATTGCAGTGGTGCCGTGTCGAAATAGTGTAAATTATTTATTTTTTCGCATTACAGCGTTTATCCTCAAAACATGAAAGGAACGTATCCACATTCACAAGCTTAACTTCACCAACACCGTGTTTTCTTTGCAGACAAAGACAAGTTTTAGAGTATTCCTGTGAGCTGCGTTTTTTCCAGCACAATCTTGCTCATCATTCCTCTAAGAGGCGTCAAAAGAACATCTTGGATTATTACTGCGTTAGAAGAGAGATCCTTTTTTAAAATAATCCGCCTAATCTGTAAACACGCCGGAATCCTTTCGATTCATTTGCTCTAAGACAAGAAATCCCCCAAATCATCTCACTGCCAAACAGTGTCTTAAGCTAAACTAGGTCGTTTCCCTTAATTCATTCATTACGCAAACCTTTTCATTTATTTTCAACAACCTTAAGCCACAGTTCTAAAATAGGAAGCAAAGAGAATGAGAAGCCGTCGTCGGAATTACCAGGAAGCATGGAAAGCGAATCAGGAAATATCCATTTACCGGGAAACATGTTCACGTCTGATGAATATTAATCGCAACGGCACAATCCATTCATAGAGAGGCGCACAAATTAAACACACTCATCATCTGCTGTTCTATCAAGACAGGCTCATATCAATGACGTTCTCTGTGACTTCCCTTGAGCTCAAGATAGTGGGAATTCATTAAAGTTATGTATTGTTCATCAAAATAAACTTCCCCAAATTATCTTAAAATCGAATTAAACCAGGTGCGGAAAAACAGTGAGTATTAAATACAAATTAAAGGCACGACCAATGTTTAACACAAAGATATTTGGTGTTCTGTATAAGCCGATTGGATATCTTTACAGCTTTCTGTATTCTTTTCGAAGTTAAAGGGTGCTTTCACACTTGATTCAATTGCTGAGGAAGATTTTTATTTACTAAACCTATATGAAGACACATTTAATTGGGTGAGTGGAGGGCCCTACGAATCTGCATCTTTGAAAACAGGTGATAGGTTAAGGCAAAGGGGTCATAAAAGAGCATGAGAGAGGACTTGGGGATGCATTGAGAACCATCTGTGTCAGAAAGGCATGAAATGTATACAACACATGTTGAAACGGTCATGTATATTTGAAAAGACACACCCTGTATGGGAGAGAAGAGTCCAGTTTAGATGTTTGAATCATAGATACTGGTCATGATTACTAAATGTCAACTGTATGTGGAAAAACGATGATGATTATATTAGATCTGTACATTATAAGGGTCAACAAGAAGAGGGGTCTTTAAATAGGGGTCGTAAAGGTGTAGGAGCTGGGAGAGGCCTGTTGAACCAGTAAACAGCTGTGAAAACACATAGGTGGGAGGAAGCAAGGATAAAGGGGATAGCAAATTTGAGGGACATTGGATTTGTCCTGGGGAGAGACTGAGATGGGTCTGCTCTAGGCTGTCTCTACTTTTTTGGGAAATATTCCAATAAAGTATATTCTTCTGATATTCATAACCCCAGTCTGAGCTTGATTCATTAAGAAAACAGCCAGAAACCACAACATTGCTTTGTCCGAACCCAAGTTCGATTGTCTCCATTTTTGGAGGAGACAAGCAGACAACTTCACTGTGTTTGCACTGGCTCAGTCCCGCTTGTCACCAAGGTAACATTAGGGGATACACAGAACAAGGTTATAATAGTTTTTAATTTTTTGATTAGTTTTAGTTTTTATTTCGTTTTGACTTTTTGTTTTCAAATTCAGCTAGTTTTAACTCATTTTTAGAGAGCGATTTACTAGTATATTTTTAAATTGCTTCGTTTTAGTTTAGTTTTATTAGTTTCAGTATTAATTTTAGTTAAATTTTTATTATTACTATTATTATTATTATTATTACTGTTTTTTGTAAATTAGGATATTTGTTAGTTGCAAGATTCAAAATCATCAGAATAAATATTGTAAAATAAAACTCAACCAAAAATGGGCTACAATTATTTGACTTCAGAACACTACCATCTACTAGTCCTTTCATTCAAATACAACAGCCCACAATACAGCAGCCTTACGTAAAGTATATGTGCAAGGCTGCTTCTGAGGTTAAACACACAGTAGTGATGGAAAGTTTGGATCTTTAATGCGAACCAGATGTTCAGTGATAATCTTGTCAAGTTTGGACTCGACATATCAAAAATTTGTAGTCAGCCATCATAGTTTCAGTCACTTAAAACATCACCATGATCTGAAAAACTTCTTACAATTACAATTTGCGACTCAACTGAAGCATGATTCACTTATTTAAACTCCATTACGACTTTCTGTTATGAAATAAACGTACGTTTCACTAGATCCTCTCATTTAAGCGCTTGGTTTATCCGCGCTGCAGTTGTTCAAGTTTAGTTCAATCACTGCAGGCTGGCATGTTCTGTTTGTGTTTGGTTCACTGAATCAGGCATGCGCAGTATTATCGGTTCACCGCTTCTCAAATCTGATCTCAGTGTGCTGTTCTAATAACTGAAGAACTCAGTATATATTGGTTTATTTCGAGTCAGAGGGCGGTATCAGGCATGTTAATAAATAAGTAGTTTGTGGATAAGTGCTTAACATTACTGGAGATGCAAATCATTTAAAAAGATTCAGTTCAATTTGGTGAATTTTTTCACATCGAAGATCAGGTTAAAAATAACTATTCATTCGCGATCACGATCACTAATAATAAAAAAAATCTTTATTGGACACAAATGTGTTCAATGAATACTTTTAAGTCTCTGTTTGTGTCGTATTTAAGGCTGTCACCGTATTGCTGTCATGTCCAGCCATTGTTTTTTGCAAGGTCTGGCCAAATGGCATCAGGATTACAGACAGTACGGGTCAAACTCCTGCAGCGCGGAGTAAACAGATTTACTGCTGTGGTTTAAGGCTTACAGTGTGTATTAAATACGTTTACAAAGGCAAAAACGAAGGACATTTTGCTATCATTTTAGTTAGTCTCAGTTAGTTCTAGTGTTTTTTTTAAACTAATTTTCAATTTTTATTTCAGTTAACGAAAAGGATTTTTTCAATTCTAGTTTTTCGTTTTTTTGTTCGTTTTCGTTAACTATAATAACCTTGACACAGACATACACACATGAATGAACTTTATGAAAAGTAAAGTTTGTTGTACAGTTGGGGGTTCCAGATCACATTGAACCAGACCAGAGTTTGTGCGAACCATACCCCAGACCATCTCTTTCAGGTGGACTTAGTCAGTCATTCTCACTAGCTAGATGTACCAAACTCTGTCATCAAATGAACCCTGGTGTGGACCAAAAGTACTAAAGCACCCAAAGAGTTCACTCAACAATCAAAATTCTGTTATTAATTACTCAACCATATGTTGTTCCTATCCCCTGAGGCCTTCGTTAATCTTCAGAACACAAATTCATATATTTTAGATTAAGAGAGCTCTCTCATTTTCCACCGACAGCAATGATCCTGAGATTTTGAGATCCAAAGTCCAGAATAGGAACCAAAAAACCTGGGCTTGCTCAATACCCAAATGTAACCACTACCTTACTAACTATGAATAAGTAACAAGAAACTGACAAGTAACTCATACATTCATTCATTCATTCATTTTCCTTCGGCTTAGTCCCTTTATTTATCAGGGGTTACCAGACCGGAATGGACTGCCAACAATTCCGACATATATTTTATGCAGCGGATGTGCTTCCAGCTGCTAACCCAGTACTGGGAAACACCCATACATTAATTTTCACACACACACACACACACACACACACACACACACACACACACACACACACACACTGCATGTCTTTGGACTATGGGGCACACCGGAGCACCCAGAGTAAACCCACGTCAACACGGGGAGAACAAGCAAACTTCACACAGAAATGGAAACTGGCCCGGCCAGGACTCAAAGCAGTCACCTTCTTGTTGTGAGGCCACAGAGCTAACCACTGAGCCACTGTATTGTGCAAAACTAATACAATTTTGGCAAAAAAAATAAAACTAGAGGGTGAGTAAATGATGGTAGAGTTTTTATTTTGCCCACCGATTCACCAACAGAACTTTAGGTAAATTGGTAAATTCGATTTTTGACAATCATGTGATTTGATTGTGGAAATAGATCTCCTGGATTCATTTTTGATTCATTCATTTAGTGCAGTTAGTTTGTATATTTCTTCTTGTATATTTCTAACAATGATCCTATTTCCGAAGAAGTCAGCAAGTAATGCTCAGAATGAAAGTCAGTCTGGAACAGCATACGAGTGGAGCAGTGTGACAGAGTTTCCTCCGCTCTGCTCAAAGTGTTCTGTTCTCACTAGGCTCAGCTCTACTGTGGGGGGTTTTCTGATTGTCATTTGCACACTTCCCACTGCAGACAAAATCGCACAACTTCTGCCCACTCGGCTTCCATTCACTGTAGAGCACATCGCTTAATAAAAACACTCATCATTGCAGTAAAACACCCTTCATGCTGTTGTATGAATCAGGATTCATTGAGGACTAGGACTAAGGCTCTGTCCACACAAACACACAGGTATTTTCAAACCCCCAGTATTTCCCATATGCTTGCCCATTTCTCCACATGAAAACGCAGTATCAGGTAACTTGAACCATAACTTTCTGAAAACTCTGAAGGTTTCAAACACAAGGTGCCTCATGACAATCATTTCTGATTAGCCGGAATTGATTTATTCTAATGCTGGGTTCACACCAAATGCAAAGCAACTAGAGGTGGAAAGAGTACTGAGAAAAGTAAAAGTAGGCAAGTCGAGTAAAAGTATCTGTTGTAAATATTACTCAAAGTATGAGACCTTTCAAAAGTACACAAGAGTACTACGCTGGGAATTACATTTACATGTACTTTGTGCATGTGTCTGTGTATTGTTGATAGTCCATTTCGGTCATCATACAGTAAGGATCCATCATTATCTTCAAATTACAATTACTCAAACTACTGTAATTGGGTAGTTTTTTCTCAGGAATTGTACTTTACTAAGTAGTTTTAAAAATGGGTACTTTTACTTACCCTTGAGAACATTTTTAGTGCAGTCTCGGTACTTTTACTCCACTACTTTCCTTCAACCTGCAGTCATTATTTTTTTCTATCTATGAGGATTAGAAAAATCAATCCTGTGATTCCTGTCCAATCAAATCACACATAGAAGGTAAATCACATCATAATGAAATACCTCAAGACATGTGCGCTTTATAATTGCAGCAAACTGTTTGGAAGCATTAAAAGTGTCCAAGAAGATGTCCAAAATCTTTATATGCATTGACCCTGAGACTGTTTAGATGCATGTCACTGATGACAAGATGACGGATGTTTACTGTATGATGACCGAAATGGCCTTAAACACCCAGCAGGCACAAGACGTCAACATGACGTCAGATTGATGTTGTACCCCAATGTACCCCTAAAGTTGTACCCCAAAATGCTATGGGGATGTTGAATTTTGTTTGGAAATGAAAATTGTGTTGACGTCAGAACTCAACGTCAAGCTGACGTCAATGGCCAACCTAAAATCAACCAAATATCAATGTCTAATGATATTACAGCTTGACGTTGTGTGGACATTGTCACTATGACGTTTATCAGATGTTGGATTTTGGTTGCCATACCTGATGAATAAATGTCAGTATTTGACGTCAGCATAATGTTAGTTTGAGATGTTGGCTCGATGTTAGATTTTGGTCACTTTCCAACGCAACCTAAAAATAACAAACTATCAACGTCTAATGATGTTACAGCTTGACGTTGTGTGGACGTTACCACTATGACGTCTATCAGATGTTGGATTTTGGTTGCCATACCTGATAAATAAATGTCAGTATGTTTTGGCTCGACATTGGATTTTGGTCACTTTGTAACACAACCTAAAATCAACCAAATATCAACGTCATTTCACATCGTTTTTTGGACATCAAAGTAACGTTGTCCTTAGATGCTGGCTAGACGTTGAATTTTGGTCACCTGATATCACAACCTAAATCTAACCTAATAATAACGTCTTATGACGTTGTGTACCTGCTGGGCAATAACTAGATGCACTACAGAATATTACGTTTACACACACATGCACAAATTAAATGTAACTGCATCAGCTTTTCACAGTGTAATACTCACTACTCTTAAGTACTTTTGAACGGTCTACTTTTTACTCATACTTTGAGTAATATTTACAGCATATACTTTTACTCTACTTGCATTACATTTTTAGCCAAGTAATGGTACTTTTACTTGAGTATGATTTTTCAGTACTCTTTCTACCAATGGAAAGGAAAACTCTGTTTATAAAAAATACCTGTGTATGTGTGGACATGGCCTAAATGTTGTGTAACTACTACAAACACATGATATTATTACCTGAAAGGTAAAACCAATTCTATGGTTCAAGTAGCACTGGGTAACACCTTCAGAGAGGTTCATGTAAAGTATTTTATGGTTCATAATTTAAACATAGTACTCTAGCATATCATCATTCAGTGCATAAAGGAAGCAAGAATGAATTTACGAAGAAGCACAACCAGATTATAAGTGATGCCAGAGCTTTTCCAGTTCGCTAACAAAATCAGTTGTATGTGAAATTATATGTTAAATATTTACAGTGTTAAATATTTAATTGAGAGGAGGACTAGAGGCTTTATGGTTAGCCATGCAGGTCAGACATAAACTCTCTGTGGCACAATGCCTCAGAAATGCATTCATCTCAAAGAAAACACCCCTTTAAGTCTTTTTTAATGGAAAGGAAAGACGGTTTATAGAGTATAAAGTTTTGCGTGTGTTATTTAACTGTGGAAGGTAGCATGACAGACGCTACACACTCCCCCTGCAGGGCCAGGGTTATGTGTACAGACACAGACCGTGATCCTCTTATGCTTGCTGGAGCTCTCATCTTCCTACACGGAGCGTTCAGTTAACACAAGTAACCTCTCTGTGCTGTGGTCTCTTGCCAAATCTCGCCTCTTTCAATTGCCGTTTCTTTTCTTCTGCCTGTTTGTTTATTTTTATTTATTTATATATATATTTTTTTACAAAGAACTTGTTGCCTTCTCCTGCAGTGTATTCAGGAGACTCTAAGTCATATCTTATTCTCTGTTTGCCCCCAAGCTGTATGCCATGGGGTAGATGGATGTAATCCTGGATTTACAGGAAGGGTGAGCAACTTGAGCAGAAATACCAAGCACAATTACTCAGCCAAATGCACACCAATCACCAAAATGGTGACTTCGCATGAACCCCTGTCATTTAACATGGCTGTTTGCTCTGATTTCTCTATCATTTATTTGCAATTTTATTTTTGATTTGTTACAGTTTGTTATGCATTATAGCAACTGATTATAACCCATCACATTCAAAGCACTAGCTACCGCTAAAAAGTGAAATTTGTATTTTAATTACTCAAACCATATTCAGAAATGATCAAGCATGCATACTGCCACTTTCCATTGGAACCGTCAACACTAATGTGGCTTGACGTGTTTCAACCCTAAAGGAAACAAGGATTTTCAGTGTTGCCAGGTTTGTTACTTTCCTCACATAGTAAACCTGTTCACAAATCTTTGCCTAATTAATTTGTCAGATTAACTGGTATATACGCTTACCAGCCACTTTATTAGGTACACCTGTCCAACTGCTTGTTAATGCACATTTATGATCAGCCAATCACATGGCGGCAACTCAAGACAATCTGCTGCAGTTCAAACGAGCATCACAATGGCTAACGGATGTGTTCAGTGGAGTGAGTTTCCACCATTTCCCTACTTCACCAAAGTAAAGGAGTAAAGTAAAGAGTAAAAGTAAAGAGAAAGTAAAGAGGCAGAATGGAGGAGGCTGGTTTTTTATCCTCACGCTGCAGATGCTCCGTTTACTGTTAGCTACTAAAGCTACTGAAATAGCAAATGCACGGCGGGACACAACTGACTCTTAAAGGGAATGGGAGATGGGACTCTGATTGGTTTAATGCACGTTACGCTCGAAACACACCCAGAACTCATTATGAGAATAAGCACAACCCTGTTAGACCATGCGCCGAGGTGCAAACAATATTTTTCCGTGGATTCGGACATGCCCTTAATGCTTTTACACCATGCGCTTTAGACTTTGCGCCTAGATTGTTAAAATAGAGGCCAAAGAAGTATATCCAATGCACTATTGTTGATGGTGAAGGCCATTAAACGGCAAAAAAATCCAGTCTCTAACAATGCTTAGATTATTAAAAGCTGCAAAATAGCAACACAGCAAGCAGAACTGCTGTAAGGCAGTGAACTGAAGTTTACAAGGTTTAAAAGTTAAAGGGGTTATAGTACTTTTTCTGTTGCATCATGGTTTTCTATCAGTTGTTTTTATGACCTCGGCTACGGTTAGATTTCCAGTAGCCATTTACCAGAGCGTGCATCATTATTCCATTTTGTTCAATCACTTTATAACCCTCAATAAAGTTTTTAAAGAGCGCCTTATTTTCAGTCTCTGTGCTGATTAACTATCCACAGGCTGGTTTTAATACGGTAGAAGGATGCAGAGATCAAGGTATATCCACTTCATAAGTACGGTTAGCGCTGCGCTTTTCCATTCCAGTTGCCATTATAGGTAAAAGCTTGTTAATATGTAAATTTGCGCTATAAGGGTATCTTCCTGTCATTAGGGAGTCATCAAACATCCTTTCCACATTATGCTAATGAAGCATGGAAATGACAAAAGCAAGGGAAACAACATTAAGTTAGAATGGAGGCAGAGCGCGCAGCTTCGCTTAATGTGACATGGGCTAGTTTTAAGAGACACAATCATGGGCTTCAGACATATTGCTTTTCAAGATGAACAAGTTCAGTTGACCCGCTATAATGTAGTGTTTGTATTCTTTCTACGCTGATTAAATGACACAACAGACAAGTTTCTTTTTAAGCAGAGCCTGCTTTATGGAGTATTAAGATACTTTAGGTTGTGTAGTGATCGTTTTAGAGGTAAAGGGCACAGAATGTTTAGCAAAATACTTGTATTGGTGGTTTATGAGGACTCATAATTGTTATGTATTATATACTGCTTATTGTTTGGCCTTACCCTACTCCTTTCTCAAAATTAAATTCAATTCATCTTTATTTCTATAGCGCTTTTACAATGTGGATTGTGTCAAAGCAGCTTCACATGTGTCAGTCCAGTTTTCTGAGTTGAAGTTCAGTTTAGTTCAGTTCAGTGTGGTTTCATTTTCACTGCAGAAAGTCCAAACGCTGAAGAGCAAATCCATCGATGCACAGCTCCACAAGTCCCAAACCAAGCAAGCCACTGGCGACAGTGGCGAGGAGCAAACTTCACCATTTGACGAAGGTGAAGGGAAAAAAACCTTGAGAGAAACTAGGCTGAGTTAGGCATGACCATTTCTTCTTTTGCCAACTTCTTGCACAGAGCTGCAGTGTAGACGCTGGAGGCTGGAGAACGTTGGACGTCCATCGTGGAGAAGCTGCAGGTGTGAGTAGGTCACCGGCGGGTGTTCAGGCCGGCCTACGGGATCATCGCGAAGACTCGCCTGTCACTGGGGTCTTTCAGGAATCTGTCTAATGCTCTCCACTCCTCCATGACCGCCACAATAACTACTCAGAATACAGCCTGGTCCAGGATTATAGAGACCTCTAGAAGCCCTTTATGGTTGTCATCATCTAAACTCAATCTTCACAAGAAACATTTCTAAATTTGAATGTCAAAAGACCCCATTAAGCAAGATTTTTAAACGTTTTACAAAGCATGCCTTCGTAAACCACCTTAAAGTAACACCTCGGTCACACAAATTATGAAGTCCTTGTAAACCACATAAACACACGCAGCTAAAAATATGCATTGTTAACATTTATACCAAATTTAAAGGAATAGTTTACCCAAAATTTTAATTTCTACAACCCTTTACTTGTTCTGTTTAATTTAAGAAGCTCGGAGACCATTGACTTCCATAGTGTTTGTATTTCCTACTATTTTCCAACTATGGTTACAGATTTTTGACAAAGATTTACAGACAAAACATCTTCTTTAGTGTTAAAAATAAACACATAATAGTTTGAAACCACATGTGGGTGAGTGAGAATGTTTGGGTGAATTACCCCTTTAAGAATATATGTCTCTTGTAAAGCCTCAGTGCCATCATTTCTCAGAAATTGCTGGGTTATTTTCACTTGGCCAAATAAGCAATGCTATAAGTGGAAAATAAGGATAGTATTCTCTCAAACTAATTACATCCAGGGGTAAACCTATTTTAGTGATATTCTATACAATTGAACAACCCTATTTTACACTAAATGACTCTATTGTTATAATATGATCCAAAGCACAGTAAATGACATTCAGTTTAACAAAAGGCAGTTTTCTGCAAAATAACAAGAAAAGGAGAGATTAATTAGCCTCATCAACAGCAAAACTAATCACCATAATGGTAACTTCAAAACAAAGCAACTATTCATAAGAAAACAATATTCAACGCGGTGAATGTACACTTTCAATTAGAGACATGCAAATCTAGTTAGAAATATAGTGCCTGAAACAACATGTCTGAAGTGAGATTTATTTATCTGTGTGATTTATTTTTTTCACCTACAGTGGGGGGGAAAGTATTTAGTCAGTCACCAATTGTGCAAGTTCTCGCACTTAACAAGATGAGAGAGTCCTGGAATCTTCGTCATAGGTATAACTCAATTATGAGAGACAAAATGAGGCAAACGTTGTATTTTTAATGAATTTATTTGCAAATTATGATGGAAAATAAATGTTTGGTCAAAAACTAAATTGAATCTCAATACTTTGTTTTATACCATTTGTTGGCAATAACGGAGGTCAAACATTGTCTGTAGGTCTTCACAAGGTTTTTACACACTGTTGCTGGTATTGTGGCCTATTCCTATATGCAGATATCCTTTAGACCAGGCTTGGGCAAACTCGATCCTCGAGGGCCGGTGTCCCTGCAGAGTTTTGCTCCAACACTAATCAAACACACCTGAACACCCTAATTAGTGTCTTCAAGATCACTAGAAAGCTACAAGCAGGTGTGTTTGATTAGGGTTGGTGCAAAACTATGCAGGGACACCGGCCCTCCAGGATCGAGTTTGCCCATCCCTGCTTTAGACCCAATACCAATTCTATTTTAGTACCCTACCCCTTCTCTTTGGTCCTTGAAACAGAGTGTGAATGGGAAGGGCTTCAAAATTTACTCCTAAGAAATGGGACAGCACTACAACACCTGCACACCTCATTATATGTCATCGTGATCTCTTGCTTCATATGAGATCAGACGATGGCGACTGCTGTAGTTATTCCAGTTGCTTTATTTTTTTGGTATTAATCTTCAGGAAATGACTGAAGGCATATATTATGTTATCATAACGATCTAATGTGGCAATAAGATCGTAACTGTACTGCGCATTTACACAGTGGCCATATTCATCTATGTAAACACACCAAGAACAACATTAACATTATAGCAGATGCTGTAAAAAGGTCTTTCCCAGCCACTAGACTTTTCTGACAGGGTGTTCGAGTGTCATCAATGTATTGATGTATCGATGTAAATGTATGTTGTGGAACTACTATACAGGAGTTATTATTAGGAATTATAGATTATTAGGAATTATTTTAGTGTTTTGTTTTTAAACCATGATGTAAAACATTAACGTCGTTCTGAATGTATTAAAACATGTGCTTGTTTGTTATAAAAAAATCGTAATAATGATAAAAATACTAATCTGTGGATCTCCTTACCTCCGTGTGCAGCCATGCTGCCGTTGTGGCTGGTGTAAGGTGGAAAAATTTCTTACCCCTTGGTTTTGAGTGTGGTCCTGAAAAATCTCAGTTTTAAAGGCTATCTAGCCCTACTCGTTCAAGCTAAAGAGAATTGGGACACCCCTACCCCTTCAAATGAATGTGCAAAATGGGAGGTAGGGGGTAAGGGTAAGGCCTAAGAGGGAGAATTGGCATTGAGTCCTAGAGCAGTAATGTTTTGGGCAACAGACTTTCAACTCCCTCCAAAGGTTTTCTATGGAGTTTAGGTCTGGAGACTGACCAGGCCACTCCAGGACCTTGAAATGCTTCATTTGAAGCAACTCCTTCATTGCCTGGGTGGTGTGTTTGGGATCATTGACATGCTGAAAGACCCAGCCATGTTTTATCTTCAGTGCCCTTGCTGATGAAAGCAGGTTTTCACTCCAAAATCTCCTGAATCATGGCCCCGTTCATTCTTTCCATTCCACAGATCAATCGTCCTTAGTCTTTCCAGCTTGGTGTAGGTCTACAGTTTTGTTTCTGCTCTCTTTTGACAGCTCTTTGGTCTTGGCCATAGTGGAGTTTAGAGTGTGACTGTTTTAGGTTGTGGACAGGTGTCTTCTATACTGATAACGAGTTCAAACAGATGCCATTAATACAGGTGACAAGTGGAGGACAGAGGAGCCTCTTAAAGAAGAAGTTACAGGTTTATGATGCTGTGCTCACACCAGAGGCGGAACGCGTGGATAAATTGTACTATTCACACATAAATAGAGCATCAACATTTTAAGTTTACTTGGTTCCCTGTAAGCATCATATCGTTTTATTCGTCAAATTCACTTCACAACAGACGCAGATTCACGTCATGGGCGGGGCTTCTGTCTGCCCGGTGACTGTAGCTTCATTGCTAAATGGCTAACACAGAGCCAATTCTGAGTCCACTAGATCCATTCTGAGGTGCACCCAGCTCTGTGAGTTCATAAACTCCTCAAGAAACTATACCTAGATGATGGAGGCTTTCAGCGGTGCTTCAGGCTGAGCTGAGCCCAGTTTGATGAACTGGTGTCGGCAAGAGGATTTTCCCCCGGGACACCAACAACCGGCGCTACATCATAATCACTCCCCTACAAGAGAAAGCTCCTGATTGGTTAATGTGGCGCGTATGTCCACTGAAGTTTAAATCTTCCAACTCAAGCAATAAGTGCGACACGCGCGTTAAGTGCGTCAATCGCGCAAAACGCTCAACTCGCGCCGCTTCATTGACGTGAATTGCATCATTCATGCCGCAGGATGTCTATTTGAGTCTTTGCATCGTCTTAACATGTAAATCACTCGCGCTTGATGCTTCTTCCGCGTCTGCTGTGAATGAAAAGCCAGAAATCTTGCTTGTTTGGAAGTTACCAATTACTTATTTTACCAAGGAATTTACCAATTTCTTACAGTTGTGCTAATGCTACTACACCAGCATTTGCCATTTAAGAGATCATCTTTGAAAGTTGTAATTTCCACACATTAGTTCTAAAAATGCATTATATTTACTCCAAAAATATCCCAAAAGTGTCAAAATAAATATACACTTAAGAAATTATCTCAGTATAATCATGAATAAATAACAAGCTGTGTCATATTTATTCTGTGAATGATCAAAAGTGAATATTTCTCCACAGACACATTCTGACTGCAGAAATGCCAGCCTGATCTCACGAGAAAACGTAAGTATTTTACGTTTTGTCAGTTTAGTGGCTAATTCATACGAATTCGTACGAGTTCATTCGTACGAAATTGTACGATTTTAAAAAGGAGGCGTGGCACCTAACCCCACCCCTTAACCCAACTGTCATTGGGGGATGAGCAAATCGTAGTAAATTGTACGAATTAGATCTTACGAATTAGGCATTAAATCAAAAAGTTACGAATTGCTGTGAGATTGCGTTGGAAATGCATGATATGAAATCATTAGTTTTGCTTTCTACCTTTACCATAAAGTGACAAATCAACCATTTGGTCGAGCATGTTTTTGAAAAATTACATACTAAATATTTTTCATGGCACCAAGTAACATAACTTTGTAAAGTTAGGGCTCTTAGAGGGTAATATGTCAAAAAACATATGCTTACCTTGCAAATTTTTACCAAAAACAGTTCACATGTCAGGAGTGATTTCCTTGTTTTTGATTTCAATGGTAAAAGCAATGTTGTGACGAGTGCTGTTGATTGAGTTAGTGACAACTAGTGGATTTTTTTGGCATAACATACTTTAACCAAACGGTAGAGATGGCTCAGTCAGGTTTAGTTAAAGGGCACCTATGGTGAAAAATCTACTTTTCAAGCTGTTTGGACAGAAATGTGTGTAAGTATAGTGTATAAACTGTCATATTGGGGTGATATAAACACACCCAGTCCTTTTTTTTTTTCAAATTTAACAACATAAAAACGGTGGACCAATTGGATCGGTTTTCAGACCGACCGCAACTTTACGTAGGAGTGCGGTCCCCCTGCCCACCAATATTGATTGTTAGCTGCGCGCATTAACATGTCCAGTAGTCACGTGTATAATCATATCAACAAGAGAGGATGAGCGCAAAGCAACCGGGAATGAAAAGTGTGTTCAGTTCGTTAGGATCATCAATCATCATCAAACGTGATCAAGAGTGAGTTTCACAAGTTTAACATGTTTAAAACAGAGCATGTGTGTAGTGAAGTACAGCGATTCACTTCAGCTTTACTTCATCAGCACAGCCGCGTGTCAGAACAATTATAAAAGAAGACACTTCAATCACGTTAAATCAGGTTTATTTTGTACATTAATATAAGAGATATCCATACAGCAGTGGATATTACCAGTATCATGTCACATATACATGCAAAATGAGTGCAAAGCTTGTGTGTGTTTCTGCGCTATGTGTTTGTGTCCTTGCTGTGTGTGTGCGTGAACTTTGTAATGACATTGTGTGTGACTCAATGTTGCAACGCCACAAAAAATGCATCAAATACTGATTGTTAAAGTTATTACTGTAGTATTTCTCATGCACGTTACGTGAGATCTGCTTCCTGAGGCAGCCGAGGGCGGCGATTGCTGACAGGCACGTGGGAACGGTGGGCGAGGAGGACTAGCCTTAAATGGCCAGTACAAAAAAACAGCAAAACCTTTTTTCCAGCTATAATACAGACACTTCAAAGAGCTATAATAAATAATCTGATGGGTGTTTTGAGCTGAAACTTTACAGACACATTCTGGGGACACAAAAGACTTATATTAAATATGAAAAAAGGGGTAACCTATGTGCCCTTTAAGTTTGGTACTCCTCTCAATAAGATATGGTCAGTCAAAATATGGTTAAACACTTGGTCGAGCGGGAAGTTAAAGGGTTAAAAGTGCTACAAAGAAAAGTATTTTACGGATTTAATGGTTGTATACTACTGTATGTCTGCCTCCTGTTAGATCGTGGTACAGAGATCACATCCATTACTCTCCTGTGCGGCTGGAATCTCTAGATTCTCGATTCCATTTATATGCAGATGATGTCCATTCTGTATCTTTTTCTTTCATAATTGGTCCTATAATCTGTAACAGAGAAGAGACACTATGTGTCTTATCTCTCATGCACGTGTGGGAAGTCCAGATTCCCAATCATCTTCACACGTGCTCGCAGAAAAAGAAAGTAAATGGGTGCAAGGGGGAGGATTTTTTCCCCCTCCTTTTATGTTCAACTGAATGAGGGGAAGGACTATATTTTTCCCCCATCCTCTGCTGTACATTGATCCTTTGTCACAGACAGCTGGGAAATATATGTTTGCTGTGTGAAGGTTATCAAAATGTCTGCCACCAGATGTCTCTAATTTGAGGGTTTACAACTTTTTGAGGTTAAGTGTGATCTAAACTGCCGTCAGTTTCCCATTGATTCCCACTATTCATTGTTGAAAATCAATAAGAGTTAGTCATTCTTATCAGAAGAATCACAAAACAACTCTGTAACAAAGCAGCGGTCTCAGACTTGACACTAGCAGAGAAGTTTACCTTAAAGGTGCTGTATGTAAGTTTCTGACTATGTTAAAGCTTAAAAATACCATAATATGTTTGCAGATATTTCAGAAACTTGCTAATTGAAGCTATTTGTTTATCTGAAAAACAATCCTGAAGTTATATTTCCCCAATTATATTTCAGCACCCCGGGTTGCCTTGGTGGAAAATAGTGTATTTCATTAATTCAGTCAGGAAGGCTCTCAATTACATGTCCGCAACTGAAAATGCGATCTTTGGTGGACAGTAACAGCCTCCGAAATGAGAAGTAGATTCAGAGTTCCACATGAGATAGTTAATTATTAGCAAATAATATAAATATTGCAAACAAAAACATTAGGTGAGCAGTGAAGCCTAACAGAAGGGTTGCACTGTAATTTTAAATTAACATTAATATAGCTGATATTAAAGATTTGATGACTAATATCTTCTTAATAAATTCAGATAAAACTGAGGTCTTGCTTATTGGACCCAAAAACCTCACACGCAAAAACCTAGAACACTGTCTAACCCTTGATGGATTCTTAGTTCAGTCCTCATCTTCAGTCTATAATTTGGGGGTGATTTTTGATAGCAACCTGTCATTTGAAGGCCAGATTTCAAGCATCTGTAAAACTGCATTTTTTCATCTTAAAAATGTTGCCAAATTTCGAAAAATGCTATCAATGTCTGGTGCGGAAAAGCTTATTCATGCTTTCATAACCTCTCGGTTAAACTATTGTAATGCGTTACTAGGCGTTTGCCCTGCTGGCCTAATGAACAAACTTCAGCCAAATGCAGCTGCTAGAGTGCTTTCTAGAACAAAGAAATGATCATATTACTCCAGTTCTTTCATCATTGCGTTGGCTCCCTAGTAAATATCATACACATTTAAAAAATTTATTGACTACCTACAAAGCCCTGAACGGCTTAGCTCCCCAGTATTTGAGGGAGCTTCTGGTGCATTATAGCCCCTCACGTCCACTACACTCAATTAATTCTGGACAATTGATTATTCCCACAATATCAAAATCAACAGTAGGCAGTAGATCTTTCTCATATCTGGCACCTAAACTCTGGAACAGCCTTCCTAGCACAGTTCAGGAAGCAGACACACTCTGTCAGTTTAAAACTAGATTAAAGACACATCTCATCGCATTAGCATACACATAAAACACAAATGCTTTTGAAATCCAAATCCTCTAAAGGATTTTTAGTCTGCATTATTTAGGGCAACTGGAGCCGGGAACACTAACAAGCGCTTTTGTTAGTCTGTTTTTATTATTCCAGAGGTTTCCATAATCCTGGACCAGGCTGAGGTTTTTCAATTCTTCACTTTCACCAATTGGTAAAGTTTTTTCCACGCCACATGCTTGCTTGGTCTGGAACTTGTGGAGGTGCACCTTGATGGATTTACTCTCAGCAGTGAATATTAAACCACACTGAACTGACCTAAACTGAACTTCAACACTGAAAACTGGACTGACAGTGTTTTAATTTACTATAATCTTCTATGTTAAGCTGCTTTGCCACAATCTACATTGTAAAAGCGAAATAGAAATGAAGAAGAATTGAATTGAATCTAGATAGGTTTTTGTGTCATAAGATATATTCATAATTTCATTTGCACAGCTGCTAGTATAGTTATGACTAGGCCCACACGGAATCTGCCCGCGCATAATTCCGCAGATTTTCCACAGATTTCCGCAGAATTCCGCAGATTTTCAGCAGATTTTCAGCAGATTTCCGAAGAATTCACAGATTTTCAGCAGAATTTCGCAGATTTTCCACAGATTTTCAGCAGATTTTTGCAGATTTTCCACAGATTTCCGCAGTATTCCGCAGATTTTCAGCATATTTCCGCAGAATTCCGCAGATTTTCAGCAGATTTTCAGCAGATTTCCGCAAATTCCGCAGATTTTCAGCAGATTTCCGCAAATTCCGCAGATTTTCAGCAAATTTCCACAGAATTCCGCAGATTTTCAGCAGATTTCCGCAGAATTCCGCAGATTTTCAGCAGATTTTCGCAGATTTTTCACAGATTTTCCACAGATTTCCGCGTAATTCCGCAGATTTTCAGCAGATTTCCGCAGAATTCCACAGACTTTTATCCAATCATTAATTCTGTTTATTTACTCGAGTAATTGTTACACACATTTACTCAAGTAAATAAACAGAATTAATGATGGGCTAAATCTATATTTATTCAGTTGTTTAATTAATTACAGTAATGTTATTGACTAATATGAAAATGTTCATCTGATTTATTTACAATGCAGTGTGTACAGTAATATTTTCTGTCTTTTAGTAGAGATATTATATGAGAGACTTGCTTTGTTCACCAAATAAAGTGGATCTAATTGGATTTGCATTTTAAACATTAAATAAAACTTAAAAAGATTTTTAATTTTATAATTTTATAAAACCTTATAGTTATGATACTCCCAAAATAATTCCGCAGAAATCCGCAGATTTTTATTAAAATTCTCTGCAGAAATAGCAAAAAACGTCCGCAGATTCCGTCTGGCCCTAGTCATGACTGATAATAAAGCAGATCTCTTAGATTCTTAGAATCATCCATGCCTGTTGGTCAACATCACTCATGTGATGGAACCTGTTGTGGATGACAGGGAAATCAATTAAACATGCTAGAATTTCTGCAATGATGCTGTGAAGCATTGCAGACATGGCCTTGGTTGTCATGCACAATGACATACTACACGAGAAGAAACAATCGAATTTTGCACACTGATGCCCATTTATGAATCCCCACAAAACCCTGTGTCAAGGATCTAGTAATTTGAATGAGCTTTTAAACAACTGGCTATAATAGACTCAATAATTTGGAACAGAGTATTTATCAACAAGTACATATCATCCTTGAATAAACCTCTATATCAACATGGCTGTGACTGCAGGTTATATATGCAACAGTGTGACTGCACAAGTGTAAAAATTCTACCATAAGTGAGTAATTCTGTTGCCGATGTAATATTGGAAAGTCAGTTGTTACTTTGAATATTGTCAATGAGAAGCATGGATAGAAAAAGAAGTATATTTCCAGGCATAAATGGGAAAATCTCGCCTTCCAATTTTAATCCCAAGTTTCCGAATTCCAATACCCAATGTTTAATACACAGGTATCAATAAAGCTCTTCCCTTGCTTAAATGAGGGCATGGAATGGCAATGGCTGCTGGGAATTACTCAAATTTTGAGACGCTTGTGGTTCAAAATGACTTGTCTGATGAGTCTATCAGGACTGAATTAAGCACTGCAGGCTGATATTGTTTGCAGAGATGTGGGCACAATCATCCAATTTTCCATATGAAATTGACAGCACATGAGGGGACATCCCATCAAGATTCAATGAACAGAGTATTCAAGAATTTAAAAGCCTTTTAAAAGCATGTCCCCGGTCTATTCTTAAACTAAGCTGGAGTTCAATATTGAAGTGTTTCACGGATTCAAGAAAACTCACACCACACCAAGCAGAATCACTCAGAAGAAAAGATAATGAGAAATGGTGACTATTGGTTTAGATCGTCAATTAGAACAACTATGAACATTTGGGTGGTCAAACAATGGTCCTTTAACTGTAGCTATAACAAAAAAGCCAAACTCAGAAACACAGGTGTTAGTTTAACCAAACATGTTACTGATCAAGATGTAATAATAGATTGAGCTAGTATTAAACAATACGATTCTAGAATCTAAAGTTGCATCATGTCCCCCAACCTATAAAATCAACACAGGCTAGAATGTACCCCTGTATACATTTCTGAGGAGCACAACTTTTGTAGTCAGAGCTACGTATGGCTGTCTATAAAACAAACATTATGGGGTGGTATAACGCCGCCGACTGCTTCTGTTTCTTTTCACGTTACCAGCTGACTGCTTACCTCCATATGGATGGCTTTTCCCAGAGGCTTGTTGCATATGTCGGGGGACTTGAGACGCAGAGAGCAGTTGACCACGATGACGAGGTTTAAGTCCGGTGAAGAATAGTTCCAGAAAGCAGGTAAAACAAAAAAAAAAAAAAGACAAAACAAGTAAATAACAGGGTGAGAATGTGGTAAGATCTGAAATCATGGTAAAATCAGGCAGCTGTGAGGGCTTTTCTTTTTCTGGATTTCTTTTTGGAAATGGTTTAGGGAAAGGGGTCGGTCAGTCAGTTGACAGCGGCCTCTGATGGATTTACAAGAGAAGAGCAGGCACGAATGGCACTCAAGAGAGAAAACTGAGATCTGAAAACATTTACACAGTGGCCTCTGGTGAGTACAAAAACTGCAAAAAAACATACCCCCTGGGACATATTTCGTGCTCTACAGAAATGTGTACAGGATTACGTATCAACAATGAGCCTGGGTTGCATAAAACCGTATTGGCTTTTTGTAACTTTCTTGAAATACAAGCCATAAGAGTATTTGCTAAAACAGTGGCTGTGCTGCAAGACAGACATATTGCATTGTGCACTTTCATCAGTTCTAAAATATGTGAATCTTGTAGCTCAATGTATAGAGAGTTGTGTTGTAGTAGCACCAAAATCATAGGTTTAATTGTAGAGAATGTGGGCCTTGAACAGGATTTACATTGTTTCCCAAATCCTCCTCCACTTCCTCTTCTAATTGTATCTATCAGTTTTGCGTGTTTGATAAAGGAAAAACCCTTTTGTAGATGTTGTAAAGAATAATTGTGTTGGATTTTGTGTATATTGCCATCTTGCTCCGAACAATGTGACTTAAATGCAGAAGAAATTGCAATTACGACTTGACAACTCTTTCCAAGCCAGGCTCATTCTGATCACATACTCCTATATACATTTCTGGAGAGCCCCAAATACGTCCCAGGAGCCACGTTTTTTTTTCAGTTTTTGTTTTCCCAAATTCACCAGAGGCTGCTGTGTACGCTTTTTGGGATTTCAAATTTCCTTCGTGAGTGCCATTCACAGCTGCTCTTCTTGCGTAAATTCACCAGAGACCGATACCGACTGACTGACTGACTGACTGACCGATCAACTGACCAAGCTCCCCACCCACCCCCTTCCTAAACCCAACCGATAGTACTTTCAAAAGCAATCCAGAAAAAGAAAAGCCTTCACGACAGCCTGATTTTTACCAGGTTTTCAGATGTTACCACATTTTCACCCCATTATTTACTTGTTTGTTTTATTTTTTGGCTTTTGTTTTTGTCTCACCTGCTTTCTGGAACCGTTCTTCGACAGACTCGAACCCCGTCATCATGGTCAACATGTCTCTCAAATCCTCCAACGTACGCAGCGAGCCACTGGATACATTGGTAACAGTTGGAAAAACCATCCACACAGAGGTAAGATATCAGCTGGTAAGCGAAAAAAGGAATGGCGTCATACTGCCACGTAGCGTTCGGTTTAAAGCTAAAATGCAGCCATAAGTACCTCTGGCTACATAATTCGTGATCTTTAGAAAAAGGCTACCTTTTCAGAATGAGCTTATGTTGCATCTTTCACATGTGTGGCAAAGCATAGGCAGCATTGATATGTAGTGTGATTTCCATGTGACCTCCAACACTGTGTAGCAAAGTTCGAACTTAGTTCAAGGAAAGAAGGAGATATTATAGAAATATATATAGGAAATATTTTTTTTAATAAATAAACACAAAAAAATCAACTGCTGCCTAAACAGAAAACTAAAAAACAAGTTTAAAGATTGAGACCAGTTTGTAACCTGTTACAAGTGTGTTAGAGATATGTATCTCTAGGCGCTGCACCTACATCCTGCTTATTACACACACAGAGATGTGCAGCAGCACACAAACATGTTGAAATTTTGAGCTTGATTTAACCACATGCACAAGCAGATCCTTTTCCCTGTCAGTGTTCAGTTTTTCTGCTTACAAGTTTGCCATGTAAATCGCATCTTTCCCTTAAAGGAAATGAGACTCTGATTGGTTTATAATGCACATTATGCCTAAAACATCCAAAAAAAGAATAGGGACAACCCTTTTAGACCATGCCACGGGACTATCTGGGACTATCACCCAATCCAAACTCAAAGTCAGATCAGTTCTTCCACATTTTGATGCTTGGTTTGAACAGCCAGCTGTTTCTACGTGCTTAAATGGACCGATTGTTGCCTTGCACTTGGCTGATTAGATAATTGAATTATCATGCAGATGGATAAGTCTGCAGGGGCTTGAATAAGTTTTGTCGTGAAGGAGGAAAAAAGTTTCGTTTTATAGTTAAGGATGATTGTTTGCCAAGAAACAGATTTATCCAGCAATTGAGTAAACACTTTCCCCCTCCTTTCCCTGAGAAAGAAAGAAGTGTTGATCAATCATTATGCCACAAACAGACTGCAAGTGACACATATGCCAGGTGAGCCTTAAAATATACATGCAGCCATATATCAAGGGCATGACAGGTACATTAGAGAAAGGCACCGGAGTACGACAAAGCCCATGTCAAGCTACTCTAGAGTCAGAGACTCTGTCACTATACACTTTATTTTCTGCTGGCCATAAACACAGAGCTAAGAGTATGTGATAAATATACCCCTGTAAGTACAACATTTATTTTATTTTTATTGTTTGTCTTGGCTGTAGATTTTTAAAAAGACATTGAACATATATAGATGTTAGGTCTTTATTTTTGCAGCACAATGCCTAGTTTAATCTGAAATTGGTTTGGAAGCTGAATTATGAATAAGAAAAATATTCATTGATTCATTTTCCTTTGGCTTTGTCCGTCATTTATCAAGGAACTTTACAGGAGAATGAACCGCCAACTATTCCAGCATTTGATTTACGCAGCTGTAGGAATGGGTTTTAACCACTGTAGTTCGAACTGTAGTTCTGCCGAGTGACTAAAAAGTTATCAGCAGGATGGTGCAAGAAACCAGGATCCTTTGCAGTGAGGTTTTCTGAGATTTACTTTAGCTAATCTTAACTGGATTTCACCGCTGACCTGGTGAATGAATTAAAATTGGCCTTCTATCCACAAGAGTGGGTTAGTCTGCTTTTATTGTTCTTCCATTTGCTTAAATGGCATGAAACAGAAATTACAAGACTGTGATTTGTTTCAATAGTTCAATTTGGTAAATTTCAGATCAGATTACCTCCTCAAGGATGGAAGGGTTAATTTCTAAAGAAAGTGATGTATTGTTTGCTTTATGGATCAAAAAAGTTGAACAGCTGGTTTCCTGATCTTCTTCTCAGGCTAGAAAGTTTATTGTTTTATTGCATAGCAATTCTTGTGGTCTTGTCTCATAAAATTCCATGACAATTCTCAGGGTCTGATATTCTGGAGAGATTTAGCCATCCTTACACAGCAAATACCCTTCCAGCCGCAACCCAGTACTGGGAAACACTAAGGTCACTAAGGTCAATTTAGTTTATCCAATTCCCTTAGAGCGCATGTCTTTGGACTGTGAGGGAAACCACTGAGCCATAAAAAAACATTTAAGACACACCAAGTCTAACTGTGGACTTGGACTAATACCTTTCATACCAGGGTGATCATCCAGTAGCCACCTCTGACAGTTTCATCCAATCTCAATCCTGGCTTGGAAAGTTCCCATTTTTTGTCTGATTTTCTGTGGGGTCCAGATAGGACATTCGTGATGGTACAAGAGTTTAGATTCTTCTTGTACTTCATGTTCAAGACTGTTGAAAAAAAATCCCTCAGTGATCTCTCCTCAGTGATCCATGTCTGTCTGAATTTCTCCAAAGATCAAATTTTTTCTGTGCGTTCCAGACTTTGAATCCACAGAACTTCATGTTAAACTTACATATAGTCAGCGCAATAGTCAGTGTTACTGGTGTTTCAGTACTGATCCTGTCACTTGCTCAAATTCATTCATTCATTTTCTTTTCGGCTTAGTCCCTTTATTAATCTAAGGTCGCCACAGTGGAATGAACCACCAACTTATCCAGCATATGTTTTACACAACGGATGCCCTTCCAGCTGCAACCCAAAACTAGGAAACACCCATACACTCTTGCATTCACACTCATACACTACGGCCAATTTAGCTTACCCAATTCACCTATACCACATGTCTTTGGACTTAAGGGCCGAGAGGAAATTTAGCCAGGACACCGGGGTTACACCCCTACTCTTTGGAAGAACTTTCATGGGATTTTTAATGACCACAGAGTGTTAGGACCTCAGTTTGTCGTCTCATCGGAAAGACGGCGCTCACTGACAGTATAGTGTCAGTTAGCCAATCCTCCTTCTTTGCTTTCAGGAGCTTTGATGTGGAGGCTGAAGTATGAGAAGGAGCGCTATGCTGTTGAAGAATTTGCCCTCTCCTAGTGGTTTGTAATGTAATGGGCAGCACAAATGTCTTGATACCTCAGGCTGTTGATGTTTCCATCCACTCTGCAGATCTCTCGCACGCCCCAATACTGAATGTAACCCCAAACCATGATTTTTCCTTCACCAAACTTGACTGATTTCTGTGAAAATCTTATCTCCACAATATGAATCACAAAATTTAGAAAACTGTTTTTGATTTATAGGACTGGTAGAGTATAAATTGCTATCATATTATAGCCATTAGTAGCTGACAGAAAAAAAAACACTATGTCCAACAAAAGACATTTAGACGTCAAATAAATTCTTTGAGTTTTCCTTTCGGATCTGCTGAGTACAACATGTCAGAGCACAATACACAGGAAGATTGCCATCCTACGTGCTGTTGAAGTGTCCGATAATGACACAGACAGCAGAGAATAAAAGGTTGATCCTTTCCGCTGGAGGTTACGCCACTCAGCTCAGAAGCTGCGGCTCAATCAATGACAGGAGGGACAAAAGAAAAGATGAGCTCCTCCTCCGTGCTCCGCTCCGGCCCTAAAAACAGCTCGCGCTCATGCTCATGCCATCACAATCACGCCACATCTGTCAGCCATGAATGGAGAAGATGTTTTCAGTCATTTCCCCTCTCAGTAATACCCTTAATTAAATCTTATTGAATATTTCTCTATTATGCTAATGCACCGCATTGGAAAAGTCATTATTTTTAGCAGTTATTTAGCACTAAAGTCTTTCTGATTGACATATTATGATGGCGTTGAGACTTTTAATGGGAGGCTGAAGGAGTTATGGATGTTTTGCATGAAATGTATATTAATCTATATTATTATAGTATGGTATACTAACGAATATCTTTCTTTTTGTTTAGAATATATAAAAATACATTATAGTATTCAGCTAGTATACACTAAATAGTTATCGATTGTTACTCTTGTATCAGTTGTTTTGATAAATGTTTTATAATTACGTTTACTTCTTTAAATGATCAAATGACTAACAGACGTAACAGTTGCTCAACTGACCAATGTTTTCAACCATAAACCTCCATAAAATAAAAATCTAGGACCTTTATACTGCACATGCTACACTTTACACTATAAAAATAACTGCAAACAGATTAAAAATTAAAAGATAATTAATAGATAATTAAAAATTAATTATGTAGTAAATAAATTTTCAACCAAATGGACAATAATCCAACCCAGGCTCTTTCTGAAAACGTAGTCCAGTGGACGTTACTGGAGACTGCGAATTATGTAGCCGGAGGTACGTATGGCTGCATTTCATTTTTTAAGCAAACGCTGCGGGGCGGTGTGACGCCGTTTCTTTTAGCGCTTACCGGCTGACCTCTTACCTTCGTGTGGAGAGCTTTCCCGCCGCAACCAGTTTGTGCGGTTAGCTCGTCCTGTACGTCGGCGGACTTGAGACGCATAGAGGAGCTGACCACGACAAGCGAGCGATTCCAGAAATCAGGTCAGACAAAAACAGAATCCAAATAAAGTGAACAAGTTCATAACAGGGTGAGAATGTGGTAAAATCCGAAAACGTGGTAAAAAAATTAGACGAGGGCTTTGCTTTTTCTGGACGGCATTTGTAAATTGTTGGTTGGGTCAGAACCCAACGTCAGGCCGATGTCAATGTCCAACCTATAATCAACCAAATATCAACATAATTTGATGGCATTATTGGACGTTATCACTATGACATCTATGAGATGTTGAATTGTGGTCACTTTCCAACACGACCTAAAATCAACCAAATATCAATGTAATTTGATGGCATTATTGGACGTCAAAATAACGTAGTCCTTAGACGCTGACTAGACATTAAATTTTGGTCACCTGACGTCATGACCTAAATCTAACCTAATATTAACGCCTGCTAAGAAGCCACTAGTTAGTGAAAATTGATCTCTATACTAAAGTCTTTCTACTCTGTTTCTATGCTCATTCAAATTAATGTTAAATATAGAGTACCTCAAGGGTCGGTCCTAGGCCCTCTCCTGTTTTCATTAATTAAGCTGCCCTTTATTAACATTATTAGAAAACATGGGCTTAGATTTAACAATAATACTCAGATATACTGTATATTTGGACTATAGGTGTGGAATAAGGCCGTAATAATGCAAAAAATTTACTTTTTAAGCACTAATAAGAGCTAATATCTGATTAATAGGCAGGTAATAAGTCACTATTTAAGGAAAATTTATTTTTTATATTCTACTCTAACCAAGTTTAATAAAAAAATACTAATGTCAGTCATCTGAGGATAACAAAAATGCCACATTATATATATGTGGATAACATAATAAGTTGCCATTCAAGTTTTCAGTGCTGTTAAAAAACACATGGAAGCGTAATTTGCGCCACATTAAACGTTTAGCTTGCGACGAGGACAAATGGCATGTTATCTACAGGCCTGCTTCCCCTGTACATGTTAATTATAACAATCACCGCATTAAATGTGCATGAATTTGACCTTTAACTGAAGTAATGCTAATGCTTGTAATAACTGGAATAACAATCATCTTTTCTGTCATAACTCGGAGAGCAGAAATCTGAGTGACAGTGTTTTTAGAAATTTTGCCAGCCAAGGCCACGGACCTAACAACCTGAAAAACTAATTGCGAGCATTAAGGCTCCATTATCTAGTGACCTGGGCGCACCTCACTAAATTATTTATTTCTTTTACTCGTGGAAGGAGTGTTCGGTAATCTATTTTAATTAGTTCTAATAGGCTTCCTACATCCCTGCATCTTCTCCGGGGCCTTAAAGAGAAAAAAAAAGGACAAGAAGCCGTCTATTTTATGTTGTGATAAACAGCATTTCCAATAGTGTAAGGGAAAAAGATTTGACTAATGTTCTGTGTAGAGCAGGGCTGGGGCAGCACTTTTGAATGCTAATATATTCATAGTTTGGCATTTGGCCATGCGTATTCAGTTGCTAATGTAGAACAAACTTGCAGGAGGCTACGTTTTATGCAAAGGATCCATTTTTCAGCCGAGAGCTGCACAGTTGACAAGACTTCAAACCCAGCATCTATTTCTCCTCTGTCAAAAGCAAACCTGAGACTGTCAATAGATTTGCTGTGCAAAGATAGCAGAAGACTGCAAAGCAGAGCCTTCGTGTGACAGTACAAGGCCATTTCAGTTATTTATAGAGCTATTGTGTATTAAACTATCTTATTTTTAATCACTTGAGTGTGTCTACAGAATATCTGAAAGTCGCTCTACTCGTAATTCATATTGTTGGCTTTTTTAATGGATTCCATTAAACACTTCTACACTGTGAAAAATTAATGGGATTTTATCATGTACAAAAAATGCAAAGTTGCTAAAGTTAAACAGTAATAGTTAATAGTTGGTTAATTAGTATGTTAATTAATGGGTAATAGTATGTTATCATAATATTGTATAAACATAAATTGGCTTTCCCAGGGTTCCCAGCATTACATTTTATTTTTTTTTTCCATCTGTGCAGATGTTAGTACTTTAAAACACTGAATATGGCAGTTTACTATGAAACTAATAAATATATTGTAATAATTATAACTGTTTCTGCCATTTCTGCCAGGAAATATGTTTATACTGTAACAAATATAATACACAGTCAAGCCCAAATTGATTCATACAGTACTCCAGGCAAATTCTGACTGTCAATTTTTTGTTTTTGTTTGTTTGTTTGTTTGTTTGTTTGTTTGTTTTTTGACTGGATATAAAGGTAATGGCAGGCCAAAAGATAATGAATACAATTTAAAAGAGGCTTCATTGCGGAATATATATATATATATATATATATATATATATATATATATATATATATATATACACAAACAGTTAAAGTCAGAATTATTAGCCCCCCTGTTTATTTTTTCCCCAATTTCTGTTTAACAGAGAGAAGATTTTTTTTCAACACATTTCTAAACATAGATTTTTTAATTACTCATTTCTAATAACTGATTTATTTTATCTTTGCCATGATGACAGCACATAATATTTGACTAGACATTTTCAAGGCACTTCTATACAGCTTGAAGTGACATTTAAAGGCTTAACTAGGTTAATTAGGGTAACTATAGGCAGGTTAGGGTAATTAGGCAAGTTATTGTATAATGATGGTTTGCTCTGTAGACTATCAAAAACAAGGGGCTAATAATATTGACCTTAAAATTATTTTTACAAAAATTAAAAACTGCTTTTATTCTAGCCAAAATAAAATAAATAAGACCAGAAGAAAAAATATTACCAGAAATACTGTGAAAATGTCCTTGCTCTGTTAAACATAATTTGGGTAATAATAAAAAAGAATAAAAAATTCAAAGGGGGGCTAATAATTCTGACTTCAACTGTATATATATATATATATATATATATATATATATATATATATATATATATATATATATATATATATATATATATATATATATATATATACTGATCTGATTGGCTGGAAGCTGTGCAATGTTTTGCAATAACAGCACTCATACCTCTTGTGTATTACTCCGATGACAAGATGACAAGCAGAGGAATAAGCTCACTACAATTTGATAAATTATGCAGCTGTTGGACAACATAATTTTCTTTTAAGGCTTTTTAGGTGAGAACGTTATTGTTTCGATTGCAACTATGCAGAATATTTATAAGGATGACTATTTAAAATATTGATAATTTCAGAGATTCAGTGCGACGGCAGCCATTAGCCTGTCATACTGAACAGGGCAAAGACAGTTGCACCACAAGATGGCGACAGAGAACACATAATAAGTCCCTGGGGGAGAAAAACTTCTTTTGATATTTCAAACTACAGCTGATCAAATCATTACAGAGCAGGTAAATGACAAGTCGATCTCTCTCTCTTTTGTATGTTGTACGGCTGTATTAATACCGTAAAAATCTACTAGTGTTTGTTTTTATTTGACTTTTTCTGGGGTTCATTATTGCGATCTCCCGATTGCCACAGAGAAATACTGGGAAATCTCTGTAGACTGATGGCATTTCATGCCGTTCAGCCTTATAATCTTAAAATGTGTGTTTCAGATCCTGGTTGTTACCTGAATAATTAAGATAAAATTTGCTGCAGATTATTTGACATTTGAATGTCTACATTTTGAGGTATTATTAAAGGGATAGTTCACCAAAAAATGAAAATTATGTCGCCATTTACTTGCTTTAAAAATTTGCCTTGACTTGACTTTCTTCTGTTGAACAGGAGAAGATTTTTTTGAAGTAAACGGTAAGAAAATCAAGGTACCAGTTTACACCTTTCTTCAAAATATCTTCTACAGAATAAAGAAATGTAAAACCACTTGAGGGTGATTAAATAATGAGTAAATAGGGTGAACTATCCCTATAAAACACAGACACCATGAACCATATTCGTCCTTCAAGAGTGATGACTAGTATAAAAATACAGTACTACAGTATAACTCAAAGCCCATGCCATTGAAAGACAACATAAATCCCAGTCTGTTTCTTAGATAAAGCCTCAAAGGACTTCAGAAGATATGGAATGCAGTACATGGCTTGTATGATGTTTTCATGCTCCAATGCTGTGATTTATCATTCATGTTATGTTTTTTTTTTCTTATTTCTGGAATTTTAAAGCCCCTGTTCACTTTCATGTCCCAGTCATGCTGGCTTTAAATGAAGCTGAATGAAAATGTGAATTAAATGTATGTGCAAGAACGGAATATTGCATAATACATTTACCAATACAGCAACATTTTCATCTATAGAGAGAATAAAATTGTCACTTCCTGAAAACTGGCACCAAGTATCAAAAAGCTAAATGGAATTTAGGTACAAGAAGCCTCCATAAACATTTTTCATATATGATAAATGACTTGTGCTTCAGAAGATGAAACGCATGATGGCTTTTAGAGTTTAAAGTAGGTATCGATGCTATTTTGATGACAGACTTTGGCTGAGGGTGTTTTAGACAACATTTCAGATGCTATACAATGTGGTTCGTCTACTGAATATTTTTGATATCACATGATGTGTTCAAACAAAATCAAACTTTTTTTATGCGCATGCTAGAATGAGTTTTAACCTCCTAGGGATTGAGTGTACACATACATAGACAGCACATTTGAGCTCTTAAGTGGCTATTTAAAATACTTTGAATGTTTTATATTTGGTTACAGGCATACAGTGTCATCCTGCAACTGTTTGCCAGCCTGATCTCATGAGAAAACGTAAGTATTTTACGTTTTGTCAGTTTAGTGGCTAATTCGTATGAATTCGTACGAGTTCAGTCGTACGAAATTGTACGATTTTAAAAAGGAGGCGTGGCACCTAACCCCACCCCTAAACCCAATCGTCATTGGGTGATGAGCAAATCGTACGAAAATGTACGAATTAGATCGTATGAATTCATACGAATTAGCCACTAAATCAAAAAGTTACGAATTGCCGTGAGATTGTGTTGGTTTTGCAGCATATGAAATGTCCCAAACCCTATTTTTAACTGTCCTAAATGGGGGAAAAAAATTGTTTTTACTTTCTGATAGTCAAAGGAAGTAAAAAAAAAAAAATTCTGTTATATATGCATTAAAAAACCAACCCAGGCTCATTCTGAAAACGTAGTCCCGTGGACGTTTCTGGAGACTGCGAAATACGTAGCCGGGGGTACGTACGGCTGCATTTCTTTTTTTTTTTAAGTGAACGCTGCGGGGCGGTGTGACGCCGTTCCTTTCGGCGCTTGCCGGCCGGCCGCTTGCTTCCGTGTTAAGGGCTTTCCCGCTGCAACCAGTTTGTCCGGTTAGCTCTTCGTGTACTTTGCCGGACTCGAGGCGCAGAGAGGGGCTGACCACGACGACGACGACCGGGTTCGAGTCCAGGGAAGAGCGGTTCCAAAAATCTGGTAAATAAACAAAAAACAAAATCCAAAAAATAAAGCGAACAAGTTCGTCACAGGGTGAGAATGTGGTCAAAATCCGAAAACGTGGTAAAAACTAGACGAGGGCTTTTCTTTTTCTGGACGGCTTTTGTGAATCGTCATTGGTTGGGTTTAGGGACGGAGGAGGGTGGGTCAGCCGATTGGCCGGTCGCACGGTCAATCATTCTGTCATCCAGGCAGACAGGCGGAAGGTCGTTCGACAGCGGCCTCTAGCGGGTTTACGCGAGAACGGCGTGGGAAAAAGTGCGCACAGAGATCTCTAGCGGATTCGCGAAAACAAAAACTGCAAAAATACGCACCTCCCGGGACGTATTTCGCGGTCTCCAGAAACGTCCATGGGACTACGTTCTCAGAATGAGCCTGGGTTGAAAAAAACAGTCAGGAAAAAGTGTTTTCGGACCACGAGTCCACATATATGGACATCATTTTTCTCTAAAAGTACATCATATCAAAAGATGATACTTAGATTATTATTCTAATTAGGTTCCAATAAGCCCAAATAGCAAAGAGAAATAAAAAACACCTTGTGTCTTAAGAGGATAAACGGGTTTTCATTGTAGTTTATGCATATATTTTTTGCCGATATTGCAAAATGTGCATCAAATTTGTTGACAGCAGAACTGTTTATGATATTCCACAATCTTGTGCTTTTGTTTTCTATGATATGAGTTATGAAAAAAGCATAAATTTTGTTTGTTTATTTGTACAGTTGACATTAAAATTATTCGCCCTCCTGTGAATTTTTTATTTATTTATTTTACAAATGATGTTTAACAGAGCAAGGGATTTCTCACAGCATTTCCTAAATTAATATTTTTTGATCTGGAGAAAGTCTTATTTTATTTGTTTTATATTAGCTAAACTAAAACAAATAAAATCAGACTTTCTCCAGAAGAAAAAATATTATAGGAAATACTGTGAAAATAAAATTAATTAAATAACATTTTTAAAAACCTTTTTAAGGGTCAATATTATCAGCCCCTTTAAGCAATTTTGTTTTTGATTGTCTACAAAACAAGCCACTGTTATACAATGGCTTGCCTAATTACCCGATCTTAACCTTATCAAGCTAGTGAAGCCTTTTAATGTCAGCTGAATACTAGTGTCTAGTATCTACTAGAAGAATATCTAGTCTAATATTATGTGCTGTCATCTTGCAAAGATAAAAGACATCAGTTATTAGTTATTAATTAATTATTAAAACTATTATGTTCAGAAGTGTGTTAAAAAAAATCTTTGCCATGTAGATATACTGTAGTAAAGGCGATCTGCTCTTATTTAAAGAGAATGTTGCATGGCTTGTTAGTGCCAGAAGGGCTAGTGTGAGTAATTCTGAAACTGCTGACCTGCTGAAAGTTTCACATACAATTTACAGCTTTACAGATTTTCAGGGAGCCATGCAAAAATCAGGAAATATTCAAGTTCTTTAGGTGAATATGGCAAGTTAGTAAAATTGTATTGCATGTAACAACATGATAGTACTGTACAGTGGTCATAGAATATTAAAACAAAGACCAAAAATATACCATAACATGCTTGCTGCATGTTAATTATTCATCTTTCATTTATTCATTTGTTTTCCTTTGGCTTAGTCTTTATTTCAGAGGTCACCACAGCGGAATGAACCGCCAACTATTCCAGCATATGTTTTATGCAGCAGATGCCCTTCCAGCCGCAACCCAGCACTGGGAAACACTCACACACACACACTCATACACCACGGCCAATTTAGTTAATCAATTGACCTATAGCTCATTTGTTTGGACTGTGGGGGAAACCCACACCAACACGGGGAGAACATGCAAACTCTACACAGAAATGCTAACTGACCCAGCCAAGGCTCAAACCTGTAACCTTCTTGCTGTGAGGCAATCGTGCTACCCACTGCGCCACCATGACGCCCCTTATTCAACTTTATAAATGAAAATTTAATTAATTTAAAAGTCAGCGTCTTCTCCAACACCTAACATCATTATCACTTAATAACACACTGAAATATGCTGAATATTAAAATGGTGGGAGAAAAAAATATCTATGTTGAACTAATATTCTTGCTTGGGGATATTTAAAAAGAAAGACATTGTGTTAAGTCAGTAAAAGTATACCTTTAAAAAAATGTAAATGAAGAACTATATTTAACCTGACCCTGACCCACAGCCTGTAAAAAAACACTGGGTTTTACACAATCAGTTTGTGTTGGGACAACATGAAGGAATTAAGAAAATCAGTTTTTCCAAACTTAATTGGAGTGAACATAAAACTAATAAGTCTATATAACAAACTGTCCCTGAAAGAACTCAAAAATTGAGTTCTTTCAGCTCATTTTAAATAAGTTGTTTGAACAAACAACTTGAAAACACCAATCCAGCCAATAATTCAATATTTTTAGGGTCAAGTTTGGGCCAACTAAAAACAATAGTAATTCAAGCATTGTATTAAAGAGAGAAGTTAGTTAAACAAACAAACAACAACAACCTGGGGTCCAATCTTCGTATGTGGATTGCTCAATAAAGTTTAAAAATTTTAGTTTAGCTTTAGTTTAGTTTAAAAATATACTGTATATATTAATAAAACTTATGCAATCTGCACTCCGAAATAAAAGTACAAAGACTGCCACCTGCTGGTGGTTCAAAGAGAAAATTTATTGATATAAACTTTAGATACAAATGCGTGCAATCGCTTTAGTACAATTTGTGTATTATAATAGACATCATTCAACTTATTTTTTTAAAGGAATAATACATTTAGACAGTCATGAACATGTTTTGGCAGCTAATATGACGGTGATTTGATGCTTCAAATTTACCAGTATCGAAATGCTTTTGTGATGCCAAATTAATTTAAACAGTCAGTTATTCTTTACACCGATTAAGAAAATGGCTACCATAATACTACTATAATAAAGAAAATACGCTCTAACTGTAAAACTGAATAAACTGCTGAATACTCTTGACACGTGAAAGTGTAAAGCCTGCAGATCACAACAAAGGTGGAAAGTTATGGCGTATCATATTTAACAAACTGTTTACTATGATTTTTTATGTAATTTTGCTCACATGCATAATTGAATATTAATCAGATGATGTCATTACACTGCTGTGCTGTCAGCTAATCATTGCATTGCTGATCATGATTTCGGGGATCAATAGATCTGTCCTTCTCAACACACGCAGAGATCTCAGATCAGCTCATTCAGACATTTTAATCTGATTTGCAAATTTGTTTGAAGAACCAAATTAGCCAGAGATCAGTTATCAAGATTAACAGATCCAGGATCTGCCAAATCATCTTAGATCATTTAAGCGAAGAAGAATAAACCCCAAGTCTGTGACAATCTCACATATCACTCCTGTTGTAATGCTGTAAGGACAACAGGATGGCCGGGAGATGATGATGACGCATGGTAAACTATGTCCTTTGTTACAGGTAAAATGGTTTAATTCAATTTCAGAACTAGGTCATAGCTGTGGCACAGCAGTCGGCACATTTAATCCAGCGTGTTAAGCTGACATGCACATGTTGGAGATCTGCGAATTCCAGCCCACATCATGTTCTCTCATTCGCTTCCCCATGATGTCCTATAAATAAAGAAGCAAACGGCAAACGATTAGTCTGTATCTGTACAGAGAGAAAAAGAAATGCAGCAAGATTTTAGTATAATAATAAGTCGAAATTATTAGCCCTCTTTTCTTTTTCAAATATTTCCCAAATGATGTTTAACAGAGCAAGAAATCTTTCACAGTATTTCCTACAATATATTTATAAAAGTCTTATTTGTTTTATTTCGGCTAGAATAAAAGCAGGTTTTAGTATCATTTTTCTCAGATTGTCTACAGAACAAACCACTGTTATACCAGCCTGATCTCACGAGAAAACATAAGTATTTTACGTTTTGACAGTTTAGTGGCTATTCGTACGAATTCGTACGAGTTCAGTCGTACGAAATTGTACGATTTTAAAAAAGAGGCGTGGCACCTAACCCCACCCCTAAACCCAACCGTCATTGGCGGATGAGCAAATCGTACTAAATTGTACGAATTAGATCGTACGAATTCATACGAATTAGCCACTAAATCAAAAAGTTACGAATTGCCGTGAGATTGTGTTGGTTATACAATGAGTCGCCTAATTACCCTAACTTTAACCTAATTAGCCTAGTGAAGCCTTTTAATGTCACTTTAAACTGAATACTATAGTATCTTAAAAAATATCTAGTTAAATATGATGTACTCTCATCATGTACTTTCCTTCAAATATCTGTCATGAGAGAAAGTAGTCAGAAAATAAGTATTTAATTCTGGGTCAGATCAGATATCAGTCCTGCTGTTAAAACATCAAGTCGCTCGAGTCATTATCTGTGCCTTGTGGAGACAAAATGAGCTCAGATACAGTTTGTTTTTTGTCTTTACTAATTAGTTCGTGGTTGCTAAGAATTTTGTCCTTTGCCGTCAAAGATGCACGCCTGCTAAAGTTTGTTTCTATAGCCACCCGGCTTCATGACTGAATATTTGCTTCCATAAAGTTTAATTATACTAGATCTTGTTTGATTTCAGTTTGTGAGTGAATGTTTGGATTAATTGTGGTTCAGTGGTTTTCTTTCCTGTTGTTTACTTAAAAGTTCTTTCGGTCCTCCTTATTATGTTCTATTGAAACAGAGGCCTTAATTACGTACACTTTATTAGTGTCAAAATATTGTGCAATGTGTCAGACTGCTCTGAAAACTGTACATAGAGAGTTAGACACAGAATTTTGCATCTCTGCTTAAGAATCTCTCGATTAAATGTTTCAACCTTGACAGCTGTACACAGTTAGCAGTTCAAACAACTTATTTAAAATGAGCTGAAACAAAACAATTCTTGTGAGGGTTTTTTTGAGACAACCTTATTGTTTTAAGTTCAATCCACTTAAACTTGTAAATACTATTAAATGAATCCATTTTTGTTGGGACAACAAGAAGGAAATGTGTGCAACCCAAAATTTTTTTTACAGTATGGTAAAGTGATTATGGCAACACATGCTTATTATTGATACGTACCCCTGTATACATTTCTAGACAGCTCAAAATATGTCCCAGAAGTGACGTTTTTTTATTTTTTTGCAGTTTTTGTTTTCGCAAATCCACCAGAGGCCACTGTGTACACTTTTTCAGATGTCACATTTCTCTTGTGAGTGCCATTTGCGCCTGCTGTTCTTGCTTAAATCCACCAGAGGCCGCTACTGACTGACTGACTGACTGACAGACTGACTGACCGACCAACCGACTGATTGACAGACTAATCGCCCCTTCCACCCCCTTCCCTAAACCCAACCGACAGTGTTTTTAAAAGCAGCGATTGACCCACCCACCACCTTCCCTAAACTCAACCGTGTTTTCAAAAGCACCGATTGACCCGCCCACCGCCTTCCTTAAACTCAACCGACAGTGTTTTCAAAAGCACCGATTGACCCGCCCACCGCCTTCCCTAAACTCAACCGACAGTGTTTTTAAAAGCAGCGATTGACCCGCCCACCGCCTTCCCTAAACTCAACCGACAGTGTTTTTAAAAGCACCGATTGACCCGCCCACCGCCTTCCTTAAACTCAACCGACAGTGTTTTCAAAAGCACCGATTGACCCGCCCACCGCCTTCCCTAAACCCAACCAACAGTGTTATCAAAAGCACCGGTTGACCCACCCACCGCATTCCCTAAACCCAACCGACAGTGTTTTCAAAAGCACGATTGACCCGCCCACCGCCTTCCCTAAACCCAACCAACAGTGTTATCAAAAGCACCGGTTGACCCACCCACCGCCTTCCCTCAACCCAACCGACAGTGTTTTCAAAAGTACCGATTGACCCGCTCACTGCCTTCCCTCAACCCAACCGACAGTGTTATCAAAAGCACCGATTGACCCACCCACCACCTTCCCTAAATCCAACCGACAGTGTTTTCAAAAGCACCGATTGAACCGCCCACCCACTTACCTAAACCCAACCAATTGTGTTTTCAAAAGCAATACTGAAAAAGAAGAGTCTTTGCCTGATTTTTACCACATTTTCAGATTTTACCACATTTTCACCCTGTTATTTACCTGTTAATTAAATTTTTTGCCTTATGTCTTTTGTCTTCTTTCTGGAACCGTACTTCGCCTGACTCTAACCCCATTGTCACGGCCAACTCCGCTCTGCGTCTCAAGTTCGCTGACATACGTGGCAAGCTACTGGACAAACTAGTAAGAGTGGAAAAGCGGCCCATAAGAAAGTAAGTGGTCACCTGGTAAGTGAGAAAGGGAACGACATCATACTGCTCCGTAGCGAAATGCAGCCATATGAAGCTCTGTCTACATAATTTGTGCTCTTCAGAAATATATACGAGGCTACGTTTTCAAAATGAGCCTGTGTTGGATTATGGTAAACAGTGAATGAGCCAAAGCGAGTGTGCACATGTGAACAACATCCAATGGATCAAAGAATAAACAGTAAAAAAAAGTGTCTTCACGCTGTCATCTTATTTGTGTTTGTTTAAGCTGACATTGTCTGCTTACGGTCATGCTGTATGTAATACAGATCCTTAATGCTGAGATACACAAATTTCCCAGGGGTTTAGAGGAGCATTGGAGCAGTCAGATCTTCTGCCACTGCTGGTTTGGGGCTTTATTTTGTTTACAGCACAGCTGTAATGAGAAGAGACAGTACCATTCATTCACCTAAAGCACCCTCAACCCCTGTGTGCTCTGGGTGAAGAGAAGAACATATACACATTCAGACTCAAAGGTGGACAAAAAAGGAGGGAAATAAATTGAGGGACTGAAGCAAGGTGTTATGGAAAGTCTATCTTTATTTATTTATTTATTTATTTATTTATTTAATAATTTCCCTTTTTAATTTTTTTACTAAATGTTTTTGTTACAGTGGCAGCATGGATATAAAGCAGAACGCAAAATTTTTAGCCCAAATGATGTTAATTATTGTTTTTTAATTCCTATGGAATGTTTTATAGAAGCGTGGCACGGTGGCTCAGTGGTTAGCACTGTTGCCTCACAGCAAGAAGGTTGCTGGTTCGGGCCCTGGCTGGGTTAGTTGGCCTTTCTGTGTGGAGTTAGCATGTTCTCCCTGTGTTGGTGTGGGTTTCCTCCAGGTGCTCCGGTTTCCCCTACAGTTCAAGCACATACGCTATAGGGGAATTGGATGAATTAAATTGGCCGTAGTGTGTGTGTGTGTGTGTGTGTGTGAGTGAGTGAGTGAGTGAGTGTGTATGGGTGTTTCCCAGTACTGGGTTACGGTTAGAAGGACATCCGCTGCATAAAACATATCCTGGATAGTTTGACAGTTCCTTTCTCTGTGGTGACCCCTAAGAAATAAAGGGACATTTCTTTAATTTTGGACAAATAAAAGCAGTTGTTATATATATATATATATATATATATATATATATATATATATATATATATATATATATATATATATATATATATTTAAGGTCAATATTATTATCCCATTAGACTTTTTTGTAGGTATTGTTTGTATTGTAGACATGTTTGATGTGTGTGTGCCAATTTGTATGTGCTTGAAACCTAGCTCGAAAGCCACTTGGTCAAAAGTGCATAGGTGGCACTGTCGAGCCATTTTGTCACACCCACTTCTGAATCCTATAACAAACATAAATTTTCCCACTTTTGGCATCTGTGCAAAGTTTCGTGAGTTTTCGAGCATGTTTAGACCCTCAAAAAATCCGATTCATTCTAGAAGAAGAAGAAGAAACAGAGCAATTCCAATAAGGCCTACACACCATCGGTGCTCAGTCCCCAATTAGTTATAAAACTACATAAAAAGGTTACATTTGCTGTTTGTTCAAGCTACTTATTTAAAATGAGCAGAAACAACACAATTCTTGAGTGTTTTTAGGACAGCTTAATTGCTTTATGTTCACTCCACTTGAATTTGTAAACACAAATAAGTTACCTTAATTTATTCATGTTGTCAAACTGTGTGGAATCCAACATTTTTACAGTGTATTATGTTTAAAAATTGTCTCTCCATTAAACCATACTTAGGTAAAGTATTCCTTATTAAAAAGATAGCTGAAAAATGTGTGTTTCTGACCTCCATAGGTAATATATCCCCAAAATGCATAATTTTGTTTCATCTCACAGACATTTGACAGCTTCAGGGCTTTTGTTAAGACTACAGATCGAACATAAGTAGTTTTGTATTCTCATCTGTGGACAGTCATCCTGACGCATCCGCAGTGTCAAAATCAAAAGTTCATTCTTTCTGTCAAAGTTTTTTACCAAATTCCTCTGTTTCAAATATGCATCTTCTAATTACTTATTCATTTTCATTCATTGAATTTGAATGTGCAGTTGAAGTCTTTTTATTCGATGATTTTTTCCTAATGTTTCCTAAATTATGTTTCACAGAGCAAGAAATTTTTCACAGTATTTCCTATAATATTTTTTCTTCTGGATAAAGTCTTATTTGTTTTATTTCGGCAAGAATAAAAGCAGTTTTTAATTTTTTTAAAATAATTTTAAGGTCAATTTTATTATTATTATTATTATTATTATTATTATTATTATTATTATTATTATTATTATTTGTTTTGGATTATCTACAAAACAAACCACTGTTATACAATGGCTTGCCTAATTACCCGAACTTAACCTTATGAAGCTAGTTAAGCCTTTAAATGTCACTTTAAGCTAAATACTAGTATCTTGAAGAATATCTAGTCAAATATTATGTGCTGTCATCATGTCAAAGATGAAAAGAAATCAGTTATTAGAAATGAGTTATTAAAACTATTACGTTTAAAAGTGTGTTCGTCTTTCCGTTAAACAGAAATTGGGGATAAAATACACAGGGGGGGTTAATAATTCTGACTTCAACTGTGAATCGTTTGTAAAAGCGTACACAGCAGCATCATAATCACTTTCAACTATGTCTTGCATTGACGCAACAGCCTATAACATGAACCAGATGTGAAGTATTGTCGTGGATACGTGAAACAATGTGCGCCATTGAGTCCATATAGGATGAATGTGACTCCATTGCTCATTAGTACAATCCTTGAATAATACGTCTTTATTTCAGGAAGGCTGTTTCAGAAACCTGCGGGGCCAGAACGCATTGTTCTATAGTTCATTGTTAGTGGCTCTTTTGAACAGCGGTGCATTCAGCCCTATAGTTCACATTCCTCAGTGTATCCTTCATCATTAAGAGCACACACTTCTGTGAGTCCAACTGCTAAGCTTTTCTTTCTTCAGATTCATTTGCGTTGCCGGCGGAGAGCTCTATTCATTATATTTGCTTAGAAATTAACGCATATTCAAGTTCTATTGACGTTGCTTTGCATTGTGATCAAGGGGTCAGCGGGGGGAGTATTACCTACAGCAGTCATTATAGCAAAAGTGAAACATGCTATAATGAATTCAGCATTGAAGCACTCAATGTTGCACAACAGGTTCTAGAAGAAACTGTTTTCATTGTGATCCACTGCAAACTGCAGCTAGGGTTTCCTGATATTATTAATTTTGACATGGAGATTAAGAGCCCTATCATACACCTAAGGCCAAGACGTGTTTGGCGCAATTTGTTGATATTTACAAACCAACGCAACCCTAATTTTCCCATTTTGCACCATGTTGTTTAAATAGTAAATCCATTTGTGCCACTTTGTGGACTCATGGGTGTGTTGGTCTATAAAGAAGGTGTGTTAGGTGCATTGTTGCTTTGTTGCTAGTTTGAGAAACTAAAATGTTTTATTATTATAGGCATATTTATATTTGTTTTAATAAAAACAAGCTTAGATTTGTCCACCTGTCGGATTTTGGACCATAGGGGGCATAAGAACAGAACGTGTGTTTGGATATAACTCCAATACGAATGTTTGACCACACTTCGTTATTACTGTTTATTTATTTGTTTGCTGGAAATTAGTACTGAATTTAGAAATAGTTTTAAATTAAATCTGTGCGCTTAACAAATTAAATTATATATGTAGGCTAATGGATGTCTTCAGTGGAGTGTGTACAACACCGTTTCCTTATTCACGAAAGTAAAGGAGTAAAAAGTAAAGAGAAAGTAAAGAGGCTGAATGGAGGAGGCTCGTTCTTTATCCTCGCATTGTAGATTCTCTGTTTAACTATTTTCTCGCTAGTGAAGCGTTCAGTTTTTACACTTACAAAGTCCGCCATGTAAATAACAAATGCGCCACGGTGGGACACAACTGACTCTTAAAGGGAATGGGAGATGAGACTCTGATTGGTTTATGCTCAAAACACAGCCATAACTCATTAAGAGAATAAGCACAACCCTGTTAGACCATGCGCTGGGGCGCAGAGCATATTTTTTCATCCTTAAAATAGCAAAAGTTGATTCAGACAAGCGCTTAATGCTTTTGCGCCGTGCCTAGATAGTCAAAATAGAGCCCTAAATTGTCACCAGTGGTGTACTAGTTACTGAAAAATAGTAACTAGTTACAGTTACTAGTTACTTCACTCAAAAAGTAACTCAATTACTTTATTGATTACTTACACTAAAAAGTAAAGTATTACTGTTAAAAAGTCATTTTTAAGTTTCCAAAGAATATTTTTAACGCTCACATTAATGCCCTTATAACGTCATTTCAGTGCTACATGGAGAATACACTATTGATCAACTTCAGTTTTAATTCATTCAATTCATTCTGATTTATTTAAGTCAGACCAGCAGCACAAAAATGTGTAAAAAATCACAAGGTGATAATTTTTTTTTTTCTAATTTATCTTGTATTATTAACTCTAGTAGATTACTTTAAGTACATAACACCACAAGCCCCTGTACAGGTTAGTAACTGACTAAAACACGATAGACGGATCTCCGACTAACACATTGACATTAATTCAACTTACACTGTACAGGCTAACAACAAGTTTTTCTATTTAGAATGACAGAGTATTGTTAAGACCAATCTAAATGTGGGTAGGCCTTTATTTCTAAACGTATAATACTGTTTAAATCATATGGTGATTATTCAAAGTTACAAATAGTTTAAGTAAATTGGTCTGCTTAATTCTATAGTAATGATCATGGTATGATTAGATAGCTTTGTTTTGATTGAGTCGATAGCAGATCTATGGGGACCACACACACAAAAAAAATATTATAATCTGAGTAAGTAGGGTTCTGCCTTGTTAGAATAGTGGTTAATCGCCTCTGTTTAGTGACCAAGACTGACATGCTTGTGTTTAAGAGATTGTATACTCGGCCGGTACAAGTCTCAGGATGTTATAGGAATCTGAATGAACAAGTGTAATAGAAACAAGACTAAATAAAATAATGAAACATTCATCTAAACTAAATATTACAAGCTTCTTAATGTTTTAAGATTGGAGTCAAATAAAATGAGGATAAATATATTAATATTCTAAACCACCTAAAATTGAAGTCAGATATGAGTTAAGTTTAAAGTAATTCAACATTGTGTACTGGAAAGACTGAACACTCAGTGAACCTTCATCCACCAGTAGACACTGTTGTTGGACTAACTGGCTAACCCTTACCTTAATTAGTAATAGTAATTAATCACAGTCTAGCTAGCGTGCATTTGTTCCCTCTCGCAAGCACACTTGGCCTCACTTGCGCAAACCCGGTCTCCTTCATACACACTTGGTGTACCTCACGTGCATTCAGTATCTGCTTTTGTTTGACTTTTGTCCAGTCTGGCGCCTCATTGGCGTCCACCAATCCCCTAATGTGTCACCTCTGTAAACAAGATTTGGGCTAGACTGCAGCCAAAATTATTAGCTTACTAAGTAACAGACAAACGCATCATATTGTAACGATAATGGAGTTTATATATATAAAAAGTAATGAGTTACAGTATGGTACTGCCTAAAGTAATGCCGTTACAGTAACACATTACTAGTAACGCATTATTTCCCAACACTGATTTATCACATAATTAATTATTGCTAACCACTCATGCTAACAATGACGTTCCTCTGGCTACATAATTCACGATCTCCAGAAATGTATATAGGGGTACGTTTTCAGAATGAGCCATGTTAGATGAGTCATTGTCCTCAGACGGAGGCTGTAAGTGCATCTGTAAGTTGTCTGTAGAAGAAAACCTGCGATTTCCGCCACACCGTGTTCAGGGTTGTGGACCTTGGATCTTGTGAGAATCATTGAAAAGGATAAAAGATCACTGCCTAGTGAATTATAACAAGTAAAGCCACTAGTTATAATTCACCTGCAGCCGCTTGTAGCCTTCGACTGGCCTCCAAGGTCGCACATCAGGATCACAGTGAGAATACACAAGAGTCTCTTGTCTTTAAGCTGCATTATCACAATAAGCTCCTCTCAAACTGTAAAAGTAGCCACATATGTGTTTCCTAAAGCAGTGCTTCCCAACCCTGTTCCCGAAAGCACACCAACAGTACACATTTGAAACCTCTCCCTGTTTAAACACACCTGAATCAACTCATCAGAACAATAGAAGTGACTCCAAAACCTGAAAAGAATGGGTCAGATAAGGGAGACATCCAAAATATGGGTAAAACTTTAGATTAGGTCACAATTCACAGTGTTAACAAACCATTAACTAGTACTAATAGCTTAATAAACTACTAATTTGCTGTTTATTAATAGTTTGTAAGGTATAAATTGGGTTTAGGATTAGGCATACAGTCCTTAAGATCATACTTTATAACTACTAATGAACATTTAATGTCTTAATAATAGGCAGGTAGTAAGCCAGTAGTTAATAGCATGAATTGTGACCTAAAATATAGTATCACCAAAATATGTACTGTTGGTGTGCCTCCAGGAACAGGGTTGTATTATGTATTCAGAGAGTTCGGACACAGGATTACATTGGCCATGACTATTCGCTACAGCTTTACAAGAAAATAGTTGTTCTTATACATTAGATCAGTCATTACCAAAGCCAAAATATACTCTTGCATACATGCAATATCCAACTCAGGCTCATTCTGAGAACGTAGTCCCGGGGACATTTCTGGAGACCGCGAAATACGTCCCGGGAGGTACGTATCTTTGCAGTTTTTGTTTTCGCGAATCCGCGAGAGGCCGCTGTGCGTGCTTTTTCCCGCGCCGTTCTCGCGTAAACACGCTAGAGGCCGCTGTCGAACGACCTTCCGCCTGGATGACAGAATGACAGGATGATTGACCGTGCGACCGGCCAATCGGCTGACCCACCCTCCTCCGTCCCTAAACCCAACCAACGACGATTAACAAAAGCCGTCCAGAAAAAGAAAAGCCCTCGTCTAGTTTTTACCACGTTTTCGGATTTTGACCACATTCTCACCCTGTGATGAACTTGTTCGCTTCATTTTTTGGATTTTGTTTTTGTTTTCTCACCTGATTTCTGGAACCGCTCTTCAGCGGACTCGAACCCGCTCGTCGTCGTCGTTGTGGTCAGCCCTTCTCTGCGCCTCGAGTCCGACAGGGTACACGAAGAGCTAACCGGACAAATTGGTTGCAGCGGGAAAGACCTCCACATGGAGGCGAGCGGCCGGCCAGCGCCGAAAGGAACGGCGTCACACCGCCCCGCAGCATTTGCTTAAAAAAATGAAATGCAGCTGTACGTACCCCCAGCTACGTATTTCGCAGTCTCCAGAAACGTCCACGGGACTACGTTCTCACAATGAGCCTGGGTTGGCAATATCATACAAGTAGTACTGCAAAATGGCTGCTTAGTTGACTCTGTAAGTTAATCAATTCAAAAAGCACAATGTTGAAGAATTCACAAGTCAGAATAATGTCGATATTGTTGCCTTCCAGGCGCTGTAATTAAAAAAATGAGAGGAATAAACAGGCAGCAGTTCTTCCTGTCCAGTGAGATCATTTGCACTATTAAAAGCCAGTCTTAACATCATCAATTCTAATATATATAGTAGCACTTATTATAGATGTGTTGGAAATGGCTTTGTGGATATCAATATTCAAAAACTAAATTTTTCATTGGTAATGGGAATACATTTCAATGTGCTAAGCATTAGAGCAACACAACTGACATGGTAAACTGTAAACAGTACATTTACCAGAAACAAATCACCTGGTCAATCCTGCATCCTGTAATAATCATATTTCCCCATTAGTGCACAATTCTGCAACACAGGCTCATTCTGAAAACGCAGCCCTAAATACATTTCTGGAGACCGCGAAATACATCCCAGCAGAGCATTTTTCTGCAGTTTTTGTTTTCACAAATCCACAAGTGGCCGCTGTGTACGCTTTTTGAGATTGCAAATTTCACGCGCGAGTGCCATTCATGCCTGCTGTTCTCACATAAATCCACCAGAGGCCGCTGTCAACTGACTTTTTGACAGATTTTTTGACTGACTGAGCACACGATCGACTGACCCACCCTCCCCCTTCCCTAAACCCAACCAATTTTATCGATTGACCCGCTCACCCACTTCCCTAACTTCCCCACGTTTTAAGATTTGACCACATTCTCGCCCTACTACAGTTGGATTAAATATCTGAAGTGTAAGAAAACCGAATACACAGAATGTAAATGCATATACAAGTCTCTGTTGCATTATCAAGAGCAGATGATGACGGAATAATAATGTATTCAGTCTTTTTACAAACCGTTTACTTTTTATCTTTTACTTAGAGTTGTGTTTATACCAACACAGCCTCATTGTAGATACAAACCCCTGTCTACATTTCTGGAGAATGCGAATTATGTAGCCAGAAGTACGTATGGCTGCATTTCATCTTTAAAATGAAGGCTACAGGGTGGTATGACACCGCTGCCAGGTTCTGTTCATTTTAAACACTACCAGTTGACTGTTTACCTCTGTTTGGACGGCTTTTTCGCTGTTACCAGTTGAGGTATGTCGGCATACGATGGCGGATTTGGGACGCAGAGCTGAGTTGACTGCGATGACTGGGTTCGAGTCCGGTGAAGAACAGTTCCAAAAAGCAAGTAAAACAAAAACCAAAAAATAAATTAATAAAAACAACAGGATGAAAACATGGTGAAATCACGAAACAGATTTTCTTTTTTTCATTGCATTTGAAAACACTATCGGTTGGGTTTAGCGAAGGGGGATGGTCAGTCAGTCGACAGCAACCTGGCCTGGTTGGCTGAAGTGTATATTGCACCCTCTGGTGGATTTACGTGAGAAGAATTTATGATCGTCAAAAAGCATACACAGCGCCCTCTGGTGGATTTGCAAAAATTAAAACTGCAAGCGGAGGACCCTGATGTAATGTATTTCACTGTCCCCAGAAATGTAGACCTGGGTACGTATCTACAATGAGCCTGAGTTGGTTTATACAGTCGGTAACACTTTATTTTGTCACAATTCATGCAATTAACAAACCATTAACTAACACTTTTAGCTCAATAAACTACTATTTAGCTGTTTGTTTATAGTTAGTAAGGTAGTTGGGTTTAGGTATTGAATAGGATTGGGGCTGTAGAATAAGATTATACTTCATAACTACTATTGAACAGTTAATATCTTAATAATAGACAGTTAGTACGACAGTAGTTAATAGTATGAATTGGGACTTAATCTAATGTGTTAAACCACCAAAATTTATGTTAAAAATGCAGAACCGTGTAGGACGATAGACTCATGCACTGTAGAAAATATCAATATAATGAAACAATCCAATCAAATCACAAAAATGATGATAAATATAAAAGGTGAACACAAGTGATCAATAATTCTGTAATACTTTAGTTTCGGTCACAGCATTAGCAAACCATTAACTAATACTACTAGCTTAATAAACTACTAATTAGCTGTTTACATATAGTTAGTAAGCTAGGATTTAGGTATTGTGTAGAATTAGGGTTGTAGATTGTTCTTTATACTAACAGTAAATATCTTAATAACAGGCAGATAATAAGCCAATTGTTAATAGCATGAATTGTAACAAACTAAAGTGTTACCATACAGTCTTATAATGCAAGTTTTGATTTACATCATTTAGCAGTATTATTAATTTAAGAGGCGGCAGCCTTTAACAGTCATTTCAAATGCATCATTTACTCAGAATAATAAGCAGAATCGGTGTAGTAATGAAAACAGTTATTAAAATGGAATTGCGCAGTTGGTTCAGCAAGTGCCTTTTTTTTTTTAAAGTATCAGTAAAATATTGTTCATGGCCATTCAGCTTCATGAATATATTAATGTAAAAACGTACTAAAAGAATATGTATTTTATTTGATTGTATTATTTTTATTTATTAGTTTTTTGACAAATGGTGAACATTGTAGTTTGACGAATAGTGGGAAAGCATAAAGTATAGTAAAAAAGTACAATAAAAAGGACGTACTGTACTGTACTGTTATAAGGGTCACATTTTACAATGAGGTTTCATTAGTTTAAGGTGCTGTATGTAAGTTGTTGACTCTTCTAAAGCATAAAAATACCATAATATTTTTGCAGATATTAAGAAACATGCTAAGTTAACATTCTTGTTTATCTGAAAAACAATGCTGAAGTCAGATATTCTGCTTTGAATATGTGTTTTCCGTGCCTGAATGGCTGTCTTTGCTTTGGTACTTTAACCCGCCCAATGCCAGTTTAGCCATTTATATTTCAGCAGCCCGGGTTGCCTTGGTGGAAAACTGCATATTCCATTCAGTCAGTCAGAAAGGCTCTGAAAGCATGTGACCGAAATGTGACCTCCGGTGGACAGTAGCAGACTCCAAAATGAGACGCAGATTCAGAGTTCCACATGAGGTTATTAATTAGCAAATAATATAAATATTATGAACGTAAACATTAGGTGAGCAGGTTACATTGTAACCCAGTGTCCTAACAACACGCTACATGACCAGTTTTGCAGTGATGAGCAATTTGGCTATTTGCACCAGGCGAAACACGACAGAAATTTACAGGTTTTTAAAGGTAAATGGTAAGGTTTATAATCTAAATAATTCATATTAACACTCTTTAACATTATTAAATGTACACGCTGAATCACTGATAGTTTATTTTATTTTCCAGATCTGAGGTGAGCTATCTGCTGCTGCTTTCAGTAGTATGGCAATAAATGTCATGTAAAATGGCATTCAGACTCACATTATTAGCATTTAACACTGAATAAAGCACATGAGGTGTACCTGAGCTGATCATTGTTTCTAATATATCAGTTCCAGATGTAAGGACAAAAACACCTATTAATATGGAAAATATTCCTTATATTGGGTGTCATTGCTTGTATTTATAATACAGTTTAAATCACTCGCTCCTGTCCTCACTCTGCGCTTGCGTTTGTTTTGATCCAGGAGTGCAATACCTAGTTCAACCACTGGGTGTCGAACATACTGCACCTTTAATATATTTACTAACATGACCTAATTATGAACAATACTTGCATTTATTATTCATAATTCAACATTTACTAATGCATTATTAACATCCAAATTATTACTTGTTAGCATTGCTTAATGCACTGTGAGTTAACATGAATTAACAATGTATTTTCCTGAACTAGTAATAAATGTATTGTTCATTGTTTGTTTATATTAGTAAATGCATTAACTGAAACAACCTTAATATAAAGTGTTATCATTTTAAAGCTATTATAGATAGATATATTGTTTAAAAGCCTATTTTTAGGAGACTTTGACCGTTCCATGATTGATCACCAAGAGTTTTTTTCTAGTTTGTTTGTTGAAAACCTCATGGCAATCTTTCAGTGCTAAACATTTCCAAGGATTTGTCCCAACAGCTGGACTGTTCCTTCAAACACATTTATCCAGCTCTGAAACATATACCAGTAGCTTTTGATTTCAGTGATCCATGTTATTAGCTTCCACTTTCTGTGACAGGCTATTAATCTTTTTTTCTTCTTCTTCTTCTTTTGTATTTATTCTATTTTCTCTCCCTCCAGCATTACCTCATTCAAACAGCAGCTAAACTAGAGTTCCCGTGTCCTCACCTCTTTCTAGAATCCAGCCTCATTGCCCTATTCATCATTTTGAATCATTTGCCAGAGGGTCAGAGTCTAACCGTTTAGCGCAGTAAAATTAACCCCAGTTGAAAAATTCATGCTGTTTCTTGCATTTAAAATTAACATGCAATAAAGTTGCTAACTGCAGAGTTAACTCACTGTTTTCTTTTCATACTGAGTTAAATTACTTAAACACAAACATCAAATATGCCTAGTTGAAGAAGCCTACACTGTAAAACCCTGCAATCAACTTTATCAAATGAAATGAGTGTACCGAACTCAAAATTGACTGAGAGTTAATTCTACTCATTTGAAAGGAGTTTTGAACTCAGTGTTGAAGGTAATGAGTTAATTAAATACCTCGTTACTTCAACTTAATTGGAGTAAGTTCACAGTACTCATATAGATTAGTTTTTTTAAACTCAAATTGTTTGTAGCAATAAGTTTCCTCAAACGGTTTAAGTTGCCTTAACTCATTAGGTTTTACAGAACTCAATTGGTTTGAGTTCACTTAATTTATTGGGTTTATTGTGCTCAAATGGCTTCATTTACTCAAATGGATTAAGTTCACAGTACTCATTAGGATTAGTTTTTGAACTTAAATGGTGAGCAGGCGGTTATGTATTTGCTTTCCCCAGAATTGTAGACCTGGGTAAGGATCCGCAATGAGTCTGGGTTGGTTTATACAGTTGGTAACACTTTATTTTAAGTCACAATTCCAGCTATTAACTAACTAACTAAAATTTTAGCTCAATAAAATACCAATTAGCTGTTTATTAGTTAGTAAGGTAGTTAAGTTTAGGTATTGTGTAGGAAAAGGGATTCCTCATTAGTTCAACTTAAATGGAGTAAGTTCACAGTACTCATATAGATTGTTTTTTTAACTCAAATGGTTTGTAGCACTTAACATTGGGTTTTACAGTACTCAGTTGGTTTGAGTTCTCTTCATTTATTGGGTTTTGCTGTGCTCAAATTGCTTCACTTACTCAAATGGATTAAGTTCACAGTACTCATTAGGATTCGTTTTTGAACTTAAATGGTTTGTTGCAATCGGTTTCCTCAAATGGTTTTAGCACTGTTTCCTCAGTGATTAGCACTGTCACCTCACATCAAGAAGGTCGCTGGTTTGAGCCCCGGTTGCATCAGCTGGCATTTGTGTGTGGAGTTTGCATGTTCTCTGTGTTGGTGTGGGTTTCCTATGAGTGCTCCGGTTTCCCCCACAGTCCGAACACATTGCTATAGGTGAATTGATGAACTAAATTGGGCGTAGTATTTGTGTGTGAATAAGAGTGTATGGGTGTTTACCAGTGCTGGGTTGCAGGTGGAAGGGAATCTGCTGCATAATAACATGCTGGAATAGTCTGCGGTTCATTCCACTGTGGCGACCCCTGATTAATAAAGGGACTAAGCCGAAAAGAAAATTAGTAAATAAATAAATAATTAAATAAAATACCTCAAAATCTTTTGAGCAATGTTGTATGTTTTGCTGAGTTGTGTGTTTTTACGATTCAGTTTCCAATACTTCTAAGTTATTATTAAAATAAAAAGTCTCTAGCAGTGAATCTAACATAATATGGTGTAAAAACTGCTTAACTCAGAAATATTGCACAGAGATGGCTTGTAAAAAAAGTCCAAAATAAATAAAATTTTAGTCCAATGATTAAAACAAACAAACAAACAAACAAACAAACAAATAAATAAATAAATAAATAAATAAATAAATAAATAAATAAATAAATAAATAAATAAAATAAACAAATAAATAAATAAATTAATTAATTAATAAAAATAAAAATTAAAATATAAAATATAATAAAATAAATAAATAAATAAAAATAAATAAATAAATAAATAAATAAATAAATAAATAAATAAATAAATAAATAAATTGGACCTACTTTAAACTAAACGTCTTAAACAATTATGTAATAACAATTAATTTAATAATTTACCACAATAAACATTATTTTTTCATTACAATAAATACACTAAATGAAATTAATTTTTTAACCCACATACATTATTCATTATTTAATTTACAAAACATGTAAGAAATAATGCGTTTGTGCTCATTTGGTGGTTGAACGGTCATGATGAGACCTGGCGACACAGAACCGACACTGCAGTACACTGGTGTGCTGAGAGAAACCAGCCAGATGAAATGGAGTGTGTCCTAATACATTCATTTACATTTACAGCAATTACACTCATTGAATTTATACGTGGCAGCACGGTGGCTCAATGTTTAACACTGTTGCCTCACAGCAAAAAGGTCACTGTTTCGAGTCCCAGCTGGGCTAGTTGGCATTTCTGTGTGGAGTTTCCACGTTCTCTCCGTGTTGGCGTGGGTTTCCTCCGGGTGCTCCGGTTTCCCCTACAGTCCAAACACATGCGCTAAAGGGGAATTGGGTAAACTAAATTGGCCGTAGTGCATGAGTGTGTGTGTGTGTGTGTGAATGCGAGAGTGTATGGGTGTTTCCCAGGACTGGGTTGTGGCTGGAAGGGCATCTGCTGCATAAAATAGCATATGATGGAATAGTTGGCGGTTCATTCTGCTGTGGTGACCCCTAATAAATAAGGCACTAACTGAAGGGGCAAAAATTAATGGATGACTGTATACACTCACTATTGCATATATGAAATATCATGATGATATTGACTTATTGACCAGATTTATTTCAATAAGAAGTGAAACTTGTGTAGTGTATATATTTATTCCACACAGACTGATATATTTCAAGTGTTTATGTCTTTTAATTTTAATGATTTCGATGACAACTAATGAAAACCCCAAATTCAGTGTCTCAGAAAATTAGAATATTGTGAGAAGTGAATATTGTGATTAGCATATTACCTATGTTCACATCTTATTGGTCATAAGAGAACAGACTTTCCCCAGCTGAGGCAGTGTGCAATAATAATGCGCAGCACTGTACCTTTGGCACGCAATTAACTGAGGCTCTGCGAATTCATTCTGCCAACAGTTCAATATGATGTTAAGCAATAATCAAAGTGGAGGTATCGATCAATGCTCTGAGAGCTGGCCCTGCATGTAGTTCAATCTGAAGCCAGATTAAAGCTGGCCCGCGTGCACCGCTGATGGGCCTTGGGAGAGACACATTAAAAGCGCTTCCATTCAATCGCTGCTTCTATTTGCCCAGGGTTGAAGCACAAGGCTTTGAGCAAGGACAAAACGCCTATAAATCTGAACATGGGTGAAAGCTGTTAAAAATGAATAAAGTCACTGCTGATGACAGATAAGGCATTTCCACTCTGTGACAGATAAGCTCCCGGAGAATCACCTATATGTGGCGTCCGGAAAAAAATTCCATTTCTTCTCTGCGATAGTAGACAAGTGATAGAAGATAGCAATCTGTGTCAACACAAACTAAATTAAAAATGTGGAGACTTAAGGATTGATACTATTTTTGGCCCGTGATGCAATTTATTGTGCAGACACAACATGTTTAACTTGCAGACGGGGCTTTTTTCCTCTCTTTTTACTATTGTTATATTTTTAGATCTATCTATCTATCTATCTATCTATCTATCTATCTATCTATCTATCTATCTATCTATCTATCTATCTATCTATCTATCTATCTGTCTGTCTGTCTGTCTGTCTGTCTGTCTGTCTGTCTGTCTGTCTGTCTATCTGTACTGTAAAAAATGATCTGTTTACAGTTTTTTATAACCCACCAACCCACAAACTAACCAACCAACCAGCCAACCAAAACAAAACAAACCCAAACAACCAAATCAAACCAAACCACCTAACCAACCAACCATCTAAAAAAAACACCCACCCAACAATCCAACCCACCCACAAACCAACCAACCAACCGAACCAAAACAAACTCAAACAACCAACCAACCATACAACCAATCCATCATATCTATCTATCTATCTATCTATCTATCTATCTATCTATCTATCTATCTATCCATCCATCCATCCATCCATCCATCCATCCATCCATCCATCCATCCATCCATCCATCCATCCATCCATCCATCCATCCATCCATCCATCCATCCATCCATCCATCCATCCATCCATCTATCTATCTATCTATCTTACCATCCAATCATCCATCCATCCATCCATCCATCCATCCATCCATCCATCCACCCACCCACCCATCCATCCATCCATCCATCCATCCATCTAGGGTTGCTATCTTGGTTTGCTTGGTTGGTTGGTTGGTTTGTGGGTAAATGGGTGGGTTAGATTGTTAGGTGGGTGGGTTCTTGGGTTTATTGGTTGGTTGGTTTGGGTTATCTTGACTTGGTTGTTTGTTTGTTTTTTTGTGGTTTGGTTGGTTTGTGGATGAGTTAAATTTTTGGGTGGGTGTTTTTTTAGTTGGTTGGTTGTTTAGTTTTTGTTGTTTGGTTAGTTGGTTGGTTTGTGGGTAGGTGGTTGGGTGGCTTAGTTGGTTTTCTTGGTTTGATTGTTTGGGTTTGTTTTGGTTTGGTTGGTTGGTTGGTTTGGTTGGTTGGTTTGTGGGTGGGTTGTATTGTTGGGTGGTTTGGTTGTTTGTTTGGTTGATTGGTTGGACATCACAATTACACTGAACAAACCATTTGTTTAAGTGTTATAACAGACTAACTAATTTTCTACACCTGTCCAAGGGAGGCTTGTTGTTTAAGACATTTAAAAAAACATCATACTTAAAATTACAATTCATCAAAAATGCATAATATTTAACATTTAGTAAAGGCATTTACTTGATTTTCTAATTGAAAAGTAACAGGTAAAGCTTTCCAGAGTGGTTTATATAATCCACATATAATGAATAAAATCCACAAGAGATTGTATCAGATTGCTTAATATGTTTAGTGAAAAAAGTGTCTCTAAAGGTTAAATGTAAATTCATGTATAGTATACATCTTTACACAATGAAACGATAGCCAGAGTCTGACATGTAAAAAGTGTTCACATCCTTGTAGAACTTATAATTACTTGCAAAACCTTACACTTCCTCAGAGCTTGTTCTTGCTAGTTCTTAATTTGACCAGTCTGACTGCACCAATGTCATGCAAAATACTTGAAATGGCGTGTTGCTAAGCTCCCATAGGAATGAACTGAAAACAGCCGCTCCATTCTGTTTAATCCACGTCAGTGTGAATACTGAAGTCCTCATAGATACATTCTGCTCCATCTCACACACTATACTTCAGTGACCATGACCATGGGAGGATGTGTTGACTGAAAACACACATTATCAAGGCTTTGCAATTTCATGATATACAGCTGAAGTCACAATTATTAGCCTCCCTGTATAAACATGATAGTTTTAATAACTGATTTCTAATAACTGATTTCTTTAATCTTTGCCATGATGGTGAATTTATTCAGTTCAATCAGTGTAATACAATAAAATCTTGAGTTCATGTTACTTGCTTCTATTAAGGTCAATGAACTTTTATTAAAACATTCAAGTCAAAGGAACTTGTTTCATTTAATTAATTTCGCTGCTCGATTTTACCATGTGATTATTTAACACTGAATCTTCTGCTATTAAAAACATTAATGTCTGTAACAATATTCTCTCTGATTTAGTCAATGGTGGACAAGGTTGATGTATTGTACGGAGTGTTCCAGATGGGTTTTGCATTCCTAAGCACACAACAGTGAACTGACGTGAAATGCTGCACAGTTACTGACTTACATCTGCTGACACAAAGATGCAATTTTAATGTAAAACATTGTTTGCTGTGCTTGATTTCAACTTGTGACCTCTTGGACTCCTCTCGACTCCCTTTTACAAGGTGTCAAAAGAAATCTCAGATGTCTTCTGCATGTTTCTGTGAAGTTTTAGCTCTAAATACCTTACGGATATCTTTAGTAGGCTGTAAATGTGCACTTTTGAGTGAAATTGAATGACATTTGGGATAACTGTTCTAGTGTTTGTTTAATATTTTTATGAAAAATGTATACATATTGTGCCTTTATCAATTCAAGTCAATTTTATTGTCATTGTAAAATTTTTTTTATTAAAAACGAGATGTTGTTGGTGCATTCATACTGCATAGGCTATATATATATATATATATATATATATATATATATATATATATATATATATATATATATGTAAATGTATGTATAACTCACATCTTTACTCAATGAAAGGATAGCCAGAGTCTGACATGTAAAAAGTGTTCACGTCTTCACAGAACTTATAATTACTTGCAAAATCTTACACTTCCTCAGAGCTTGTTCTTGCACGATCTTAATTTGACCAGTCTGACTGCACCAATGTCATGCAAAATACTTGAAATGGCGTGTTGCTAAGCTCCCATAGGAATGAACTGAAAACAGCCGCTCCATTCTGTTTAATCTACGTCAGTGTGAATACTGAAGTCCTTATATATACATTCTGCTCCATCTCACACACCATACTTCAGTGACCATGACCGTGTGTTGACTGAAAACACACATTATCAGGGCTTTGCAATTTCATGATATACAGCTGAAGTCACAATTATTAGCCCTCCTGAATTATTAGCCCCACTGTATATTAATTCTGTTTAACAGAAAGATTTTTTTTCAACACATAAGTGTGATATAGCGTTTATACAACAGTTTGATGGCATAATCATGTATATAAAAAAAGAAAATCGAACACAGAGAGTGTCAAAAATCCTTTTGTATGAGGAACTACTTTCTTTCACCAATTCATTCAAATCTGCAGCTGACCTCAGAACAGCAGAAACTGTTGCTCATTCATCAACGTCACTTTAGAACTAGTGTTTGAATGATTCTCTAGCGTAATGTCTAAAGTGACGACAAAACAGGTGACTTTGCCCATATTTTAAGATTTTAAAGCTGAACAGCATGAAATGCCATCAGTCCACAGAGATTTCCCAGTATTTCTCTGTTGTAATCAAGAGATCACAATAATTAACCTCGAAAAAGCCAAAGCAAAGTAAACACTAGCAGGTTACTATGGTATAAATACAGCACTACAACATACAAACGAGAGAGATCAACTTAGAATGTCACTTACCTGTTTAATACTGATTTGATCAGCTGTAGTTAGAAATTAAGTGGAGTTTTTCTCTCCTACGGACTTATTATGCGGTTTCTGTCGCCATCTTGTGGCGATTTCTTTGCTCTGCTCAGTATGACAGGCTGATGGCTGCCAACACACTGGATCTCAAAAGCCTCAATCTTAAATCTCTAAAAAAGCCTCAAAAGTACATTATGTAGTCAAAAAGTTTATTACTCTGGTTGTCATGTGGGCTGAACTTTTTTTGTTTTTTAATGAAAAAAAATCTACATGTTGTGCTTTTATCAATATTATTTTATTGTCATTGTCAAAAAAACTGTTGAACAACAAGATGTTGTTAGTGCATTCCTAGTCATCGGAAAGTGTAAAGTAATACAATCAATCAATCAATAAATATGACTAAAATTATATTTCTTCATTCATCGGCCTCTTTGAACTATTATCTCCAATAAGTCGACTGTCAAACATATTCAAGGTTATATGGAAAGCACACAGAAGCATACATCTTCATGTTTTGTTTGTGATGATAATATTTGTAGAATAAATGGTTTATTACAGTATATTAGATCTGTGAAGCAACAAATTTTAATCATTTTTATTTTAACCATCTACGTAAGTCTAAAGCAAAGGCGAAAAAGCATTAAAGGCATGTCGGAATTAAATTTTGCTACTTTAAGGATGGAAAAATATGCTCTGCGCCACGGCGCATGGTCTAACAGGGTTGTGCTTATTCTCTTAATGAGTTCTGGGTGTGTTTCGAGCATAACATGCATTAAACCAATCAGAGTCTCATCTCACATTCACCTTTAAGACTCAGTTGCGTCGCTCCATGGCACATTTGCTATTCACATGGGGGACTTTGTAAGTGGAAAGCGCTTCACTAGCGAGAAATCAGTTAAACAGAGCATATGCAGCGTGAGGATAAAGAACAAGCCTCCTCCATTCAACCTCTTTACTTTCTCTTTACTTTACTTTTACACCTTTACTTTACTCCTTTACTTTGGTGGAGTAAGGAAATGGTGGAAACTCACTCCATTGAACACATCCATTAGCGCACATATTTAATTCCCTTTGTTAAGCGCAAAGATTTGTTTCAAAACTATTTCTAAATTCAGTTCTAATCTCCAGCAAACGAATAAACGAACAATAATAATGAAGTGTGTTCTTAACACGTCCTGTTCTTAAGCCCCATGTGGTGATGCAGACGTCTCCAACAAAACAAATCTAAACTAGTTTTTATTCAACCAAATATAAACATGCATATAATAAATAGTACCATTAATAATAACATTATACTAAAGCCCTCTTAGATGCCCTGATAAAGCCCTCTGAGATGAAGAAGGCATGGAGGCCTGTTCAATCAATACCTGTTTATCACATGAGTTCAGAGGGGGTGTTGTCTATGGCACCTGTTTTATTATTGTTTCTAGCTCTTGTGTACGGTTCAATTGCAAGCAAATAACATCAACAGGGTTTGGAAATCTGATGTGACTACAACAGCAGCAGCCCAACCAGAGCAGAGATCAACTGCAGGCTCAGGAAAATGCAAAGAGTAACTTTTTTGCCAAATGAGCTCCCCTGACTCTGCTGTTGGACTATTCCTGTTTATTTCGCCAGCTGTTTGCCTGTCTTTGCTACATAGCTGGATTGTACTGTATATGTATTTGTATATGAATTATTAATAAGGTAAACAGGTTTGGCTTGTTGGTACCATAGGCTCAAGCTTAAGACTAATCCCAAACACTTTCCATCCCCCTGATCATATTTACATATTGTTTATTGTACAAGTCTGCTTTATCTGTCTGTCTGTCTGTCTGTCTGTCCGTCCACCCATCCATCCATCCATCCATCCATCCATCCATCCATCCATCCATTCTATACATCTATCTATCATTCTATCCATTGTTTTATCTATCTATCTATCTATCTATCTATCTATCTATCTATCTATCTATCTATCTATCTATCTATCTATCTATCTATCTATCTATCTATCTATCTATCTATCTATCTATGAAACTGTCTGTATGTCTCTCTGTCTGTTTGGCTCTATCTGTCCGTCCGTCCGTCGGTCCCTCCCTCCATCCATCCATCTATCTATCTATCTATCTGTCGTTCTATCTATCTGTCGTTCTATCTATCTATGAAACTGTCTGTCTGTATGTCTCTCTGTCCGTCCGTTCATCTGTCCGTCCATCCATTTATCCATCCATCTATCCATCTTTCTATCTATCTATCTATCTATCTATCTATCTATCTATCTATCTATCTATGAAACTGGCTGTATGTCTCTCTGTCCGTCCATCCATCCATCCATCCATCCATCCATCCATCCATCCATCCATCCATCCATCCATCCATCCATCCATCCATCTATCTATCTATCTATCTATTTATCTATGAAACTGTCTGTATGTCTCTCTGTCTGTCCATCCGTCCGTCCAGCCATCTATTTGTGTGTCTGTTTGGTTCTATCTATCTGTCCGTCCGTCCGTCCATCCGTCCGTCCGTCCATCCATCCATCCATCCATCCATCCATCCATCCATCTATCTGTCGTTCTATCTATCTGTCATTCTATCTATCTATGAAACTGTCTGTCTGTATGTCTCTCTGTCTGTCCGTTCATCCGTCCGTCCATCCATTTATCCATCTATCTGTGTGTCTGTTTGGCTCTATCTATCTGTCCGTCCATCCATCCGTCCATCTGTACGTCCATCCATCCATCCATCCATCCATCCATCCATCCATCCATCCATCCATCCATCCATCTATCTATCTATCTATCTATCTATCTATCTATCTATCTATCTATCTATCTATCTATCTATCTATCTATCTGTCTATATATCCATCCATCCATCCATCCATCCATCCATCCATCCATCCATCCATCCATCCATCCATCCATCCATCCATCCATCCATCCATCCATCCATCCATCCATCCATCCATCCATCCATCCATCCATCCATCCATCTATCTATCTATCTATCTATCTATCTATTTATCTCTTTGTCTGTCTGTCTGATTGCTGTTTCATTTTTGTTAGAAAACCCCAGTCATGTTGGTCAATGTAAGCCCACCGTCATTATACGGTCAGTGTTTGCTGAAATAGTTGAGAATAGTGTTCTGTGTTGTTGCTCAAGAGTTTTGAATGCTTGACATTTAATATTCCAGTCTAGATATGACCAAAATCCCATTTAAGGAAAGTCTATATTTAAAAAAAGCCTCCGGGCGGGCAGCTATTCTGACATCCACAACCAAGTCTAATCTAATTTAACTCAGAAATTCTGGATTCTCGAAAACTGCTTGCCTCAAATACATTTGAGTATCATAGTAATGTGATTCTTAATAAGGTTTGATTCCTAAATAATAAGAGTGGACTATATTTAAGTCTTTAATTTGGCTCAAATCTTCCAGAGAGCTTTATGTGGTTACATCGTAGGTAGGCTGGGTTCAGGGTTGTAGTAGCTGTAGTAGGCATTAAATAAAACATACCAGGTTACTGTGAGGTTGGGTTAAGGGTTGGCGTTGGTGTAGACATTCATAAAACACTGTACTGTAGGTTCACGTACAAGACTTTAAATAAATGAAAACTCCAGGAGGGTTGTACAACCCACTTGGAGTGCAAGTCTCACAAACTTGGAGGTGATTATACCAACACAATCTCACGCCAATTCGTAACTTTTTGATTTAGTGGCTAATTCGGATGAATTCGTATGATATAATTTGTACAATTTAGTATGAATTGCTCATCCTCCACTGATGGTTGGGTTTAGGGGTGGAGTTAGGTGCCACGCCTCCTTTTAAAATCGTACAATTTCGTAAGACTGAACTCATACGAATTAGCCACTAAACTGACAAAACGTAAAATACTTACGTTTTCTCGTGAGATCAGGCTGGGTATACCCTTCTTAAATTTGACTCTATATGAATATTTTTGTCTTGTATTCAAGAGATACCTCATCTAAAAAAAAGACCAAACAGGTAGTTTTTGCTAGCAGCATATTATGAACTGTTGTTTTTTTTCCATTAGGTGGTTTCTAGTGGACAGAATATCATTGACATTATCGTATGATGTATGTATTTAGCAAGGCTTTGGATTTAAAGGGGACCTATTATAATAAAATAAACTTTTATGAGGTTTACACACATTTGTGTGTCAACAATGTGTGAATATAACCAGCTTCTAATGGTAAAAATTTATTAATTTTATTTTTTTAATCGCACTTGATAAAAACAGTCATGCAGAAACACTTTAATTGGCATTCTCCCTTTGTATGATGTCATCAGAGGGGGAAAGCCCCGCCCATTTGTGACAATCTCTCTCTCTCATTAGCATAAGACGTAAGTCTTGTTTCTGAATCTGCCACTATGCTGATGCATATGCATTTGTAGCTCCACCCTCTTTTGAAAAGAGCACAATCTCATTTAAATTTAAAGTGACAACCACCAAAACTTCACTATTAGAATCAAAGGGTCCGTTTCAGAGAGTTATAAAACATTATTTGTGTTGTATTTTGTGCTGAAACTTCATGCACACACACACACACTCTCTCTCTAGAGACGTCAGAGGCTTATCTTGTAAACTGAGGCATAATAGATGCCCTTTAAGGCCCTAATATACTTCTGATAATAAGTATATCGGGGATAATTTAATAAAGAAAACTGAAAATTGCATCGAATCTTTCAAGACAAGATTACAAACATCTCATTAATCATTTTAATGACTAGAGACTCACAATGCCAGAAGAAAAGATCCATATGCTTACCTACCTAGACACCTACTGTTATCCTCACAAAATCTGAAGCGTTTTCAGACACTTTCTCGCAAATAGATCTCTTGAATGACTGCCCAGATGAAGGTACCAGAGGGCCCACTGAAGATACAACAACACAAGCAAACACACACCAACACCGACGGCCCAAATTGTTTTTCTCCTGATAACCATACTGTCTGAAGCTATTTTTTCAATCAGACAGCGAGATGAGAACTGTAAAGGTGGTCATTTCCTCCAAATGGACTGCCACACGAGTGTTTTGAATGGAGTGCTGAAAGCAGTGATTTCAAATTGGGGGGAGCCAAAACACCCGAAATAAAAACAGAGAAATAAATAAAAAGGCAAGAAATCGTACATTTGTCCTTGGCGATGATTGGGAAGGTCTTGGAGGAATCGCAGATTGACAGCTAAACTACTTTTGCACAGTCTGCAGTCATTTTATAATTGCATCACTAGCGTTTTTCTCCACTCTCTTGCTCTCGCACTGATGGCTTTTGTTTTTAATCTGAATTTTGAAATTGCCTTAACTGCACACTCAGCCCCTCCTATTTCTCTCCTTTCGGTCTCCTTTTCTGTCTCTGTATTAGCTCAATGTGAGCCTCATAAGCAGTGCGTCATGCTGTTTTCTGCTGGGAATCGATCCAGGAGGCATGTTAAAGTCTCAACATGACTTTATTACATGAAGGAAAGCCTCGTGTTCAATCCACAGCAAAGAAAGGCCAGCGCAGTTGCACTTTTAAGTGTGTTCACTTCAAGTGAATCCAACTCCATATGTAGGATAATCTTGATTTGTTCATTTGACTTATCTTTAAAGTTTTAAAGCAGGGGTGTCAGATTCAGTTCCTGGAGTGCCACAGCCCTGCTGAGTTTAGTTCCAAACCTGCTTCAACACACTTGCCTTTGGTTAAGGATTCAATTAGTGTCTATGTGTTTAGAGGTGGTCATTTTGACCATTTATAAATGTTGGTATTTAATAACTTAAAGTAAAACCCATATAGGGCATCACGGTGGTGCAGTGGGTAGCATGATCGCCTCACAGCAAGAAGATCGCTGGTTCGAGCCTCAGCTGGATCAGTTGGCATTTCTGTGTGGAGTTTGCATGTTCTTCCCAGGGTTTCCTTCAGGTGCTCTGGTTTCCCCCACAAGTCCAAACACATGCGCTATAGGTGAATTGGGTAAGCTAAATTGGCCGTAATGTATGTGTGTGAATGAGTGTGTATGGATGTTTCCTAGTGATTGGTTGCAGCTGGAAGGGCATCCGCTGCGTAAAACATGCTGGATAAGTTGGCGGTTCATTCCACTGTGGCGACCCCTTATTAATAAAGGGACTAAGCCGAAAAGAAAATTAATTTAAAATCATATAACTGTTATACCATGGCTTTTCCTAAATCCTTAAAACATTGTCATTAAAGAGTTCTGAGTATTTCTACCTTGAATTACCATTGCAGTCAAATTGACTATGTGTCTGCTACTTATTCCTGTGCCTTCGAATATGCATGCTTCTGTTGCAAATTCATGTTAACAAATGTTTTTGACAGTCAAATCACACAGATATGTACACTAGATTTCGCATAAAGGTCAATCATAGACAGGGGCGTAGCAACCGGGGGGGACGGGGGGGACACGTCCCCCTCACTTTTTGGAAACAGGTTATTCTGTCCCCCGACTGCCCCACACGTTTTATTTGACCTAGCGGCCGCAAGTGTTCTCTGATTTGTTACTTGATTTGAGTGAACGATCACTCAGCCAATCACAGCGCGAATCTCTTGAGCGTCTGCCACGAGCTTCATTCATTCACTTTGCAGTCAAAGACAGGGATGATGCAGAAGGGAGCAACAGCTACAGCTGGGTAAATCACGGTAAATCACTAACGTTACAGAATCCTACTTTTGTTCCGTTTCGAAGTGAGAACCGTAAAGTCCCTGGTGCTGGTGTCTTGTCTGGCGCTGAGCCAGAGAAAGACAGCGGGGTTAAGTTGGTTTTGTTTTCGGTATTCCTGACACATTCAGTGACGGACGGCATTAACTAAAAAACCTCTAACCCTAAAAACATCTAAACTGTATTCCCTACAAAAAGACAAAGCTGGTTATGTTTCACAGCTGTCTTTTTTTTTTTTTGCTCGATATTACGAGCACTGCTTGAGCAGCGTTTAGCCAGAGAGAGCTCGCGCTGAGCTAAGCTCTCAGTAAGGGACCGTCGGAAAAGGGCTTCTTTTTTTCGTTTTTTTTCCCGAAAACAAGACCAACTTAACTCTGCTGAGAAAGACGTGTTATATTATCACAATTATGCAGCCTTTTTAACCGCCTATTGCTTAATTTATGATTTAGACATGTAAATACACACAAGTACTAGTAAAACAAGAACTTTAGCGTTAGTAAAACACACAAGGAAGTCTAACAATCCATTCAAATATAATTTGCCGATGTGTTTTAATCATATCAGATACACATACTGAAAGTAACTATAAAGTTGAATCTACTCCTCTGTAAGTTCACCAACCACTTACTTGCATGTATTTGGGGAGTAATTGGTGAATTTACGTGTTGAATCCTGCGTGTTCTGCTTTTATGAATGACGCATCGGCCGCAAGTACACATGGCGATGTCCATCTCATGTTATATGTGTAGTATCAACTTGCAATTTTGCAATTGAATTGTAGTATTTAAAAATATTTTCACACAGAGTAATGCTTAATTTAAATGTGTGTGCTTCTGTTTATATATTGTTATTGTTAATATTTTGTAATTATTTTAGAATTTTGGTTAAAAGATTATTAAATAAACTTTATTGCTAATAAATCATTAATCACTTTTGGGTGACCATACAGCTGTCCCCCCCCCCACACTTTTAAAATGGCTGTTACGCCCCTGATCATGGATATGTATACATGCTGTATACAAGCTTACTTAGGTTTCTTTTTTAAACAAATTTAAGTGGCTTGAACAAAAATTGATTTTTTTCTGCAAAAAAACCCCAATAATTGTGTTATTTCAGCTCATTTTATTATTTCAAGTATTTTAAACATCATTTTTTGAGCGTATAGAAGGAAAAATCTCTCATCCAATCAGATTCGAGAGCTACTGAACTACTGTATTGTGAATGGGTGAATGACTGCGTCTCATTGTATAACGTGCAGTCCTGTTTACTTTCCATGCTTCCCTCTTAGGGTTCTAGGATGAGGATGGAGGTACTGAACCAAAGACACATTTGTAAAACAGGATATTCTTGCTTACTCAAGCGCCACTTCAAAGCCACATCAGTGTGCTTAAGGGATCCTCTGTTATGTTTTGTTAATTAAGACATTCTTAATAAATATTAATAAAGTGCACTGTTGAAGTAGGGTAGGTTTTATGGTTTATTTAAAACACATACTTGAACGGTTTCCGGTTAATAGACTTGAGGAAGCATCAGCAGCAGTGCGTCTGCAGCACATCTGCAGCCTGAAGCGTCACTGCTACAGGAGTTGGGCTTTCATGCTGACGGATTTTATGTTGCGTAACAGAGCTGCAGCTTTACACGAGAAATAAACCGATTTCTGCATTACAGAATTTAGTTATGTAGTTTATTATATTCAGTGGTGTAAAGTAACACATTACAAATACTCAAACTACTGTAATTGAATAGTTTTTCTCAGGAATTGTAATTTACTAAGCAGCTTTAAAAATGTGTACTTTTACTTTCCCTTGAGTACATTTTTAGTGCCGTATCGGTACTTTTACTCCTCTACTTTCCTTCAACCTGCTGTCACGGCATTATTTTTTCTTGTCTATGGGGATTAGAAAACATCCAACCTAATATCAACCAAATATCAACGTCTAATGATGTTACAGCTTAATGTTGTGTGGAGATTACACCACGTCGTCTATCAGACGTTGGATTTTGGTTGCCATAGCTGATGAATAAATGTCAGTACTTGACTTCAGTATGACGTTGGTTTAAGATGTTGGCTCGATGTTGGATTTTGGTTGCCATAGCTGATGAATAAATGTCAGTACTTGACGTCAGCATGACGTTGGTTTGAGATGTTGGCTCGATGTTGGATTTTGGTCACTTTCCAACACAACCTGAAATCAACCAAATATCAACATCATTTCACGTTATTATTGGACCAAAATAACGTCCTTAGATGCTGGCTAGACATTGAATTTTGGTCACCTGACATCACAACCTAAATCTAACCTAATATTAATGTCTTATGGCGTTGTGTGCCTGTTGGGCAATAACTAGATGCACTACAGAATGTTACGTTTACACACATCACCAAATTACATGTAAACGCATCATCTTTTCACAGCGTAATACTAGTCTTGATGACTTTTGAAAGGTTGACTTTTTACTTTTTATTTTAAGTAATATTTACAGCAGATACTTTTACTCTACTTGGACTACATGTTTAGGCAAGTAAAGGTACTTTTATTTAAGTATGATTTTTCAGTACTCTTTCCACCACTGACTATAAGTAGGGCCAGACAGATTCTGTGAACATTTCTAGCCATTTCTGTGCAGAATTTTGTAAAAATCTGTGTATTTACGCTCAATGATTTTGAGAGTATCATAACTAAAAACTTAATATTTGTAATAGAAAATAATACCTTTTTAACTTATTTTATTTGGTTAACAAAGCAAGTCTCTTATATTATACATCTTGTCGCCACACTTGATATGTTGTTTTGAAAGACATGTATGATGTAAAATTCAGTTTTTTTTTCCATAGATATATACACTAGATGTTGCGTAGGCTATTGTTGTCTATTGAACAGAATGTGTCAATAGAGCCACCATCTTGGTACAGGGTAGCGCTCCTTTGAGTTAAATGTGGGACCAAGGTGCAGTGGCAAACACGGGTGCGTTTCTCAAACAATGACATTACTTGTGGCTGGACTATCACAGTACGATGGGAAAAAAACGATATACTGATGAGTGTTTCCCAAAATTGTAGCTGCTTTGTCGCAGATCTATTGTTTGAACCACGTATAACGTAAAACCTCCATAATGATGCTCTAAATGGGGTGGACTAAAACCTTCTTCAGAGGAAAAAAACTATATAAAAAAATAACATTATTAGTTTTAGTAATAACATGCACTTGTTTTCCATATTATTTGAAAATATTTGTAAACAGCACATTTAGGGCCTGTGTTTTCTATTCTCATTTTCGCTCTGCGCTTTTATTTACTCCAGATACGTAACCTCCAATCTTTTATTTGTTAATGAGGACACCTTTATTTGAATATTTGTGAATTGTGTTTATGAATATTTATTATAAGCAAACTGTGTATGAATAGGCCTTGACTACTAACAGCATATCTATTTCTGTTACATGATTTCAATTGCATTCAGAGTTAACAGATTTGCTGAGAGTGTACACAAAAGCTGAAAAGTGTTGATTGTCAACAAAAATATCATATTGTGCGTGTGTGCGTGTGTGCGTGTGTGTGTGTGCGTGTGTGTGTGTGTGTTAGTGCTGCTCTTGACTGGCCTTTTAAGTCTGATTACCAAATGGGCTTATTTTCATTGCTTTACACTCTTGTAATATCGAATGTTTTTGAACACAGGCTTGCAAGGTGACATAAGTGGCTATTCACAGGCTTTTAATCATTAAAATGAGCTCTAATGAATCTAATTTTATTGTTCAATGGCATTTAACGGGAGGCAGTGATCAATGCTGTCAACTAGAAACACTCTAATCATCATGAAACAAAGCAACTTTTGTGTGCCAATCCAAAGTACATCCGCTGTTGAAGTATACAGAATCCGTATGTAAATTCAAGCCTTTTCTCTGCTCCACATAAAGTAAAAGTGACCCACTTAGGAGTAAATAAGCGCAGTGTTATTTAGTTGAAGATGAAGGGCAGTGGCTCCTGTCTCAAATAGATATGAGTGATTGAAATCAACCCAGGCTCATTCTGATTACATACCCCTATATACATTTCTGAAAAGCGCCAAATATGTCCCAGGGGGTACGTATTTTTTTAGCAGTTTTAGTTTTCGTGAATCCACCAGAGGCCGCTGTGTATGCTTTTTGAGATCTCAAATTTCACTCGCCTGCTGTTCTTGCGTAAATCCACCAGAGGTCGCTGTTGACTGACTAACTGACTGACCAACCGACCAATACCGCCACCCGCCCCCTTCCCTAAACCCAACCGATAGTGTTTTAAAAAGCACCAATTGACCAGCGCCCACCCACTTCCCTAAACCCAACCAACAGTGTTTTCAAAAGCAATCCAGAAAAAGAAAAGCCCTGGCGGCAGCCTGATTTTTACCACTGTCTCTGATTTTACCACATTCTCACCCTGTTATTTACTTGTTTATTTAAGTTTTTGGCTTTTATTTTTGTCTTACCTGCTTTCAGGAACCGTTCTTCACTTGACTGGAACCGCATCATCGTGGTCAACTCCACTCTGCATCTCAAATCCTCCGACCTACGCGACGAGCTACAAGACAAACTGGTAACAGCGGAAAGCCATCCACATGGAGGTAAGCGGTCAGCTGATAAGTGAGAAAAGCAACGGCATCATACCACCCCGTAGCATTCGTTTTAAAGACAAAATGCAGCTAAACATAGCTCTGGTTACATAATTTGCGATCTCCAGAAATGTATATAGGGATACGATTTCAAAAGCAGCCTTTGTTGATTGAAATAGATTGAAAATCCTCAGTATTGTTTGTCATTTTGGTTTATCTAAGTTCAAATATTTGACATCCACAACATGAATCATCTTCAAGAATGTCTAAATACAGATTTTGTAATATTTCATTGTGCAAAATAGATGCAACATTTAGTCAATGAAAATAATACACACAGAGGCTTTATGTTTTGGTGAATAATTACAATTAGTTGGTTGCTTAAACCAGGGGTTCCCAAACTTTTTAGCCCGCGACCCCCAAAATAACAATTCCAGTTACTCGCGACCCCCACTATTCTCAGAAGTGAACATAAACATATAAATATTGCACAAAACTATGCACACACACCAAAAAGCCTATATAAATACGAGCATATTGACAACACAAAGTGCAACAATCTAAAAACAATACTTTTTTATAGTCATTTATTTATTTGTTTAATTTAATATTAACCTCACCAAATGAGACTGGTGGGCACAATGTTTACATGAAAAGTCTATGCTTGGTTTAATTTTGGAGATTTGGAGATTATCCTCCGTGTTCAGTCATGGTCTTTATTTTTAATGTACACTGTAATAAAAATCATTTGACACCTTTACGGCACTCACACAGGCCACACTGTAAAAAAAAAAAACTGTGTATATATATATGTATTCCTTTTTAATAATCTTTTTGTTTGTATCTGACAGTATAATATTAATTGAACTATCCCTTCACTTTTAGGAGATTAGTTGAATATTAAATGTGTTACTTTATAAATTATTAACTCTTTATTTAGTATTTTGTAGTTATTTACTTTGTTTGTACAAATACTCATCAACACCTATTAGACACAGGCTCGTTCGGAAAATGTACCCCTATATACATTTCTGGAGATCGTGAACTATGGAGCCACAGGTACATATGGCGTTCTTTTTTGCGCTACCACATGACCGCTTGCCTCCATATGGACGGTTTTCGCTCTGTTACCAGTTTGCCCAGTAGCTCCTCACTTACGCTGACAGACTAGAGATGCAGTAAGGAGTTAACCACGATGAAGAGAATCAAGATTGGCGAAGAACGGTTCCAGAAAGCAGGTGAGACAAAAACAAACAACAAAAAATAAAATTAACATATAAATACTAGGGTGAATATTTGGTAAAATCTGAAAATGTGGTAAAAATCAGGGGGCTTTTCTTTTTATGGATAGCTTTTGAAAACACTGTCGGTTAGATTTAGGAAAGTGGGTGGGCGGGTCAATCCATGGTTTTGAAAATACTATTGGTTGGGTTTAGGGAAGGAGGAGGGTGGGTCAGTGCATTGGTCAGTCAGTCAGTCCGTCGACAGCGGCTTCTGGTGAATTTACGTGATAAGAGCAGGTAAAAAAAGGGACTTGTGAGAGAAATTTGAGATCTCAAAAGGCATACACAGCGGCTTCTGGTGGATTTGGGAAAACAAAAACTATGAAAAAACATACCTCCTGGGCTGTATTTGGCGCTCTCCAGAAATGTATATAGGGGTATGTTTTCATTATGAGCCTGGGTTGCCTATTAGATAATAAAGGGGACTGTATTGTGTGTGTGTGTGTGTGTGTGTGTGTGTGTGTGTGTGTGTGTCATAGACATGCTTGCCCTAACATGTTTTTAAATGACTAATGAGTTGCTAAAATCTGCTTTTTTTATGAATGAAGCCATTGTTTTTATTGTACGTTACTGGTGAAGACTGCACGCGTCTCTCTCTTTATAATTTGTTCTTCAGTGAAGCTGACCTTGAGAAAGTCCTCCATTTCTCTAGCCTAGTTTTCAAACACCCACTCTCTCTTCATGCTAATGTCTTACACAAGCACTCCATTAAAATAAAAGTTGTTCTATTTCCTTCTTTCTCTGTATCTATCTGTTTTATTCTCATCCCTGCTCCCTGTGAAGTTCTTTCGTGAAGCATCAAGAGCCATATATTCATTATCTGGCATCATATTCATTTCTATGCTAATGAGGACCATACCCACTGAAATCTGTCCTTCAGATAGGAATGAGTGGCAATCAGGTTTTGTTTGTTTTCAGACTTCTTTCTGGAAAGAGAGAACATATTTCCAGCATTGTTTTTGGAAAATATGGTTCCCAGCCCAAGTATTGAACACTATAAACACAAAGTTCAACAGTTCAGAGTTGATTCATTCGACAATATTGTTGAAGTCATAAAATAAAAATTATAATAATAATAATAATAAATCATTCATTCATTCATTCATTTTCTTTTCGGCTTAGTCCCTTTATTAATCTGGGGTCGCCACAGCGGAGTGAACCGCCAACTTATCCAGTATATGTTTTACACAGCGGATGCCCTTCCAGCTGCAACCCATCTCTGGAAAATTAATAATAAATGTACTTACATGAAAAAAATTATAAATAAGTACGATGTAACCTACTTACTGCCATAATCACCAGCGATCTAGTCCATATAGATTGCTGGAGGACATTTACTATCACCTGAACTACAGTTCTGCCACTTAACTGCACTACAATTCCCATCAGGCACTTCACACACACACCAGTTCCGGATCACCCCTGATTGCACACACAGGGCTGAAGCTTGTAAGGACTAATGACCAGAACAATATATACATATCTCATTCTCACACATGGCTAGTTTGCTGTAACACTAGTGTGCATTGTAATTAGGGTGGACATGTGTAACAAGGACACCTTTAAAGTCCCGTGAAGTGCTTTGAAATGCGAAATTTTTCTACTGAAACACAATAAGAGGACGGGACATAGAGTAGCTCCTCCCCTTAAAAAACAACCAATAGCATTTTGTTTCTATCACAGCTCTGCCACTGAGAGTGGTTGAGATCATCAAATGATTATCAAATGAGAAAAAGTGGGCGGGGCAAGTCAGACACCAGAGAGCATTTGATTGGTCAGAACAGTTGATGAAGAATTGAAGTTTGGACACCTCTCACCCTGCTCACAGACTGTTTTCTCTCCTGCCTTCCGGCAGGCGCTTCAGGCTCCCCCAGACAAAAACCAGCAGACTGAGGAACAGCTTTTTCCCCAGAGCTGTCTCCCTTTTGAACTCTGCCCCTCACTGACTCTTTTGCCCCCCCCAATACTCCCCCCACACTCCTCTAACTTATACTCCTCACAATCACTGCACTATTTAACATTTGCACATTTAAAGTTTGCACATATTAAATAGCACTGATTCACTTATTTGAACTGTACATACCCACTGCGCATGGACATTTGTAATTATGTTTATCTATCTGCACACTTCTGCTATTAATAGCATCCTGTACATATATTCATTTATTGTAAATTTCTGTTAATATCTAATACAACCTGTATATAATGTTCATAGTACATCCATCTGTAAATATCACCATAGTTTTTCTATAACTGCACTTCATAACTTTAACTATATCCTGCACTTGCTGCTATTGCACTGCTGGTTAGACCGAAACTGCATTTGGTTGCCTTGTACTTGTACATGTGTAATGCCAATAAAGTTGAATCTAATCTAATATAATCTAAAAGTTTGAGGTGACAAAAAAAATATGTTGATCTGTTTAGGTGTAAGTGACAAACTACAAGCTTTAGATGTTTATATCAGGTTTATATTTTATAAAATGTCATTGTTTTGTAACACACTTGCTTATAGATATCCTTAAGACTAACATACTGATAATAACATCTAAAAAATATATAGTAATTTCACTGGACCTTTAAAATATATATAAAAATAAACCCAGACTGCTATTCCTTGTTACACACAGCTAAAGTCCGAATTATTTATTTATTTTTTAATTTTTTAAATATTTCCCAAATGATGTTTAGCAGAGCAAGGAATTATTCACAGTATGTCTGATAATATTTTTTCTTCTGGAAAAAGTCTTATTTGTTTTATTTTGGCTAGAATAAAAGCAGTTTAAAAATTTTTTAAATACATTTTAAGGTCAAAATTATTTGCCCCTTTAAGCTATTTTTTTTAGATAGTCTACAGAACAAACCAGCCTGATCTCACGAGAAAACGTAAGTATTTTACGTTTTAACAGTTTAGTGGCTAATTCGTATGAATTCGTACGAGTTCAGTTGTACGAAATTGTACGATTTTAAAAAGGAGGCGTGGCACCTAACCCCACCCCTAAACCCAACCGTCATTGGCGGATGAGCAAATCGTACTAAATTGTACGAATTAGATCGTGCGAATTAGCCACTAAATCAAAAAGTTACGAATTGCCGTGAGATTGTGTTGGAACAAACCATCATTATACAATAACTTGCCTAATTACCCTAACCTGCCTAGTTAACCTAATTAACCTAGTTAAGCCTTTAAATGTCACTTTAAGCTGTATAGAAGTGTCTTGAAGAATATCTAGTCAAATATTATTTACTGTCATCATGGCAAAGAGAAAATAAATCAGTCATTAGAGATGAGCTATTAAAACTATTATGATTATAAATGTGTTGTAGAAATCTTCTCTCCGGTAAACAGAAATTGGGGAAAACAATAAACAGGGGGGCTAATAATTCTGACTTCAACTGTATGTACGAGATTCAACATTTTAGAAAGCTCAATAAATCAAACTCTCTTTATAAAGCACAAAACAAGAGCTGTGCAAAAGACTCCAACTCAACAGGACATAAAAGACGTCAAATCAAATAAGTGAAATGTCAACAGGTGTCAAAGGCCGAAGAGAAGAGCTGGGTTTTAAGATGTGATTTTAAAAGCAGACAATGATGCTCTGCTGGATATGTACTCCCCATGTATCTTCACCTATGAAAAGTGCACGTTGTTTGTATCTCTCGGCAAGCAGAAAAGTCTAACTTTTCCATCGACGCACCTCCTCGAGCTGCAGCGTCTGAAACGTGACATTTTCACAGCACGACGAGAGCTGCCACTCTCTCTCTCTCTGTAATTATTTCAGCGGCGCTCGCTTGCCCCAAATTGAAAGAATGAATATCAGCCTATATTTCCTCTGAATCACATCATTTAAGAGGCTTTTTATATGTTTAATAAAGCACAGCCGCCTGCCTCTGTCACTAAGGAGCGAGTCATTTCCTGGGGAGGGAGAAACATCTGTTCCCAATTGAAGGGCTTGCTGAGGGGAAAATAAGGCCTTTTTTGCCGTATTATAATTGAGGATAGAATAGTTTTAAATGGCACATTAGAGGCAGCACAATCTAAAGGATTGAGAGGCGGGAGTCAACGCTCCAGCAGAGGTGAGGACATGTGTATAATACTGACCCACCTGTTCACCATCATTTGAAGGTATTTATAGGGTATCCGCACAGCTATTGATTATTCCTCTTCTGATAAACTTTTACAGAAATTTCCACTCCTATAACTGTTTCTCAATATGCGTTCTTCAGCGATCCTGCGTCCTCGTGTAACATCATCATCAACCACCAAAGTTTAGTTCCAAAACTCAAGACTTCAAGAATTGAGGGTGCATGAAAGTTCCCGGATGTGTTCCTGATTTCGAGGATTCACTAATGCAGAAAAAACTCGCTTGAGAAGTCCCAGAATTGATTGCGGCTGAATAAAGAAGGTGGGAAGCACAGCGTTTTATATAGATTTATTATTATAGTTCAGAGTGTACACTGCCTGATAAAAGTCTTGTCGTCGATCCCAGTTGTAAAAGCAACACATAATAACTCGACTTCTAGTTGATCATGTAGAAAAGTGGCAGAAGGTGGATTTTTCCAATGAATCATCTGTTGAACTGCATCCCAATCATCACAAATACTGCAGAAACCAGCATAGAGCTAAGATTCTTACAGAAATCAGGCAAGTTTCAATAGCATAGGACATTAGTCTTGTTTTTTAATATGCAGCTATCCTGACACACAGGCATTTGTAGCTCCGCCCTCTTTTGAAAAGAGCACAATCTCATTTGAATTTAAAGCGACAGTCACCAAACCACCACCAATTAGGATCAAAACCAAAAAGGGTCTGTTTTAGAGAGTTATAATATAGTGAAAACGAATGAACTTGAATTGATTGATTGATTGATTGACTGATTGATTGATTGATTGATTGATTGATCAACTGACTTATCTCTATATTGTTTACAGTTAGCTTATGCATATTTAACTCTAAAATATAATGTCGTCATCATCATCATCATATGTTTTAAGAAGACCTCATGAAGTCCCGATAATATTTTCCAGTTTACATTCCTCGCCTGCCACAGTTGTTGGTTAAGACAGCTGTGTTTCGCACCATAAGTTTGACATATTACGCTTCTCCCCGATGCTGTTGACAATTTTAACAGCGTCATCACTTCCTGTTGGCTCTTCCTGAATGGGAGTCCTTTCACAGCTGCCGCTATACTGGAGGAGGGAAGTAAATCCCACTCATATAAAAGTGCAGTCACACGAGAGGCAATCATTTTGCGATGGTCGGCTGCCCAGACTCTTGCATCGCCCCAGAGCCACACACGGACACACTCCCCCTCTGTCTCACTCCTCTCTGTGCTTCAGTTCCCACCTAAATTACAGTAGACTCCAGCACAGAAGCTAAACTACACCTACAGGCTTGACTGCAAAAGGTCAACAAGCTGCTTAAAATGAAAAATAGTGCAGGAGTAATCTACTAGCCTATCTTCTTTCCCAGAACCGCCTCTCTCTCTCTCTCTCTCTCTCTCTCTCTCTCTCTCTCTCTCTCTCTCCATTCCCCCTTTTCATTTCTCTCTACACTCGTTTATACCTTCTGCTCCTCCTTTTCAGGAAATAGTGGTGTCCTTAGAATCCATGACAATTACAAAATACGATTGTCCTCATAAATCTACTCGAATACAAACGTTCATCTCACTGTATGTGTTCTCTTTTTATCTTTTACTCTTTCTTTCATCCATACACTGAGTATTATTTGGGTCGTTTCAACCCAAATTGGGTAAAATATGGACTTAGCTAAATATTAGATTAAAGTTGGTCCTTTTCATTCATTCATTTTCCTTCGGCTTAGTCTCTTATTCATTAGGGGTCGCCAAAGCGGAATGAACTACCAACTGTTACACAGTGGATGCCCTTCCAGCTGCAACTCAGTACTGGGAATGGTCCTATTCATTTCAATCATTCATTTTCTTTTCAGCTTAGTCCTATTATTAATTAGGGGTCGCCACTGCGCAATGAACCGCCAACTCGTCCTGCATATGTTTTATGCCATTCCAGGCGCAACCCAACATTGAGAAACACCCATACACTCTTGCATTCACATACATACACTACGGCCAATTTAGCTTATTCAATTCATCTGTAGCGGATGTCTTTAGACTGTGAGGGAAACTGGAGCACCCGGATTAAACCCACGCGAACACAGGGAGAACATGCAAACTCCACACAGAAATGCCAATTGACCCAGCCGAGGCTCGAACCAGCGACCTTCTTGCTATTAGGCGATCGGGCTACCTACTGCGCCACCGTGGTGCCCCTAATCATTCATTCATTCATTTTCTTTTCGGCTTAGTCCCTTTATTAATCTGGGGTGAACAGCTCTGAACCGCCAACTCATCCAGCATATGTTTTATGCAGCAGATGCCCTTCCAGCTGCAACCCATCTCTGGGAAACGCCCCCTATTCGTTTAATAAAAATACAAATTAACCCAATTTTTTCTTCATCATTAATGTACTGTAGACTCTGGCCCCAACATTGCACAAAGGGTTGCTATATTATATTTTAATGTGTCCACATTCTGATTGTGTGGCCTTCCCACCCTTCATCCTACTTGAGTCTCAACCTAGGCCAAAACGGTCATAAATTCCTAAAGACCCCCCAGATGCTGTATATTCATTTATGCAAATGCTGTCACTGAAACAAAACAATAACAACAACAAAAAGGATAAAGCCCAATCTCAGTTCTATTTTTGTATCCCTACCCCTTCCCCATGGCCCTTGAAACAGAGTGTGAAGGGGAAGGGCTTTAAAATTTACCCCTAAGAAATGGGACGGCTTCGGCGCCAATAGCCTAGTGGTTAAGTGCGCCGACATATAGCACCAAGGTGTTCACGGCGACCTGAGTTCGATTCCCGGCTGATGCCGATTCTTCCCCTCTCTCTGCTCCCAATGCATTCCTGCACATGTCATTATATGTCATCTTGAGCTCTTGCTTCATATATTTTTTGGTATTTATCATCAGGAAATCACTGAAGGCATATATTATGTTAACATAACAATTTAATGTGGCAATAGGATCGTAACTGTACTGTGCATTTACACAGTGGCCATATTCATCTATGTAAACACACCAAAAACAATATTAACATTATAGCAGATGCTGTAAAAGCCACTAGACTTTTTTATCAGGGTATTGGAGTGTCATCAAGTGGGACTACTATACAGGAGTTATAATTAGGGATTATGGATCGTAAAATTTAGGGGGTTTTATTTTAGCGTTTTTTTTTTGTTTTGTTTTTTTAAGCATGACGGTAAAACCCGAGCGCCATTATGAATGTATTAAAACATGTGCTTGTTTGCTGTAAAAATGTATAATAATGGCAAAAATTACTAATCGGTGTATCTCCTTACCTCTGTGTGCAGCCATGCTGCCGTTGCAACTGGTGTCTTCTGAGAACATTTCTTACCCCTTGGTTTCCCCTTAGTCCTACACCTTCAAGCTAAAGAGAATTGGGACACCCCTTCCCCCTCAAGTGAATGCACAAAACGAAGGATAGGGCTAAGGGGAAGGGCTAAGCGGTAGAATTGGGATGAGGCCTAAGTGTCTACACACTTGCTGATATTTTTTATTCCAGTATTTTTTAATGACAGCTATTGTTTGAACAATGGTTCATATAAATTCAGCTACTCCAAAACACACAGGGTTCAGAGACTCTGCAAAAGCAGGGACAGCATATTTTTGCACAGCACAGAAGTCACACCGGGGCACTCATCACGTTTTGTGAGCTAATTATGTTTCTGATGATTAAAAGACTGAAGGATTCTGCTGGCTTTTCTCGAATGTAACATTTGGAATCATTGGTGGCTTAATGAATAGCTCTGCCCTTTTTGCCCCATTTTATTTTATGGGTGGAAATTTGGCTGCCAATTTCACTTGCCAGACTCCAGAATGTATATCAACCAACCAAAAGTATAGATAGTGTAAATCAAATCTCAAAATTTTAGGGACTGAATTGATAAGGAGTTTCAGGTGAAATTTTGTCCCATTTTTCCTGCAAACAAGTTCTAAGGTGGGCTCTTTAGTCTAATGGGCTCTTCGTTGTCGCATTTTGTGCTTCAAAATGCACTACACATTCTCTATTGGAGACAGGTCAGGACTGCAGACAGGCCAGTCAAGTACCTATATCCTTTTCCTCCACAGTTAGGACTTTGGAATGCGGTTTTGCATTGTCTTGTTAGAGTATGCAAGGGCGTCCCTAGAAAAGAAGGCAGCATACTGTGCTCCAAAATCTCTCTGTACTTTTTACCATTAATGGTGCATCACAGAAATGCAAGTTACCTTGTCAACATCATTTACACAACCCCATTCCATGATGATCCTTCTCTTCTTTGGTCCGGGCCCCATCACGTCCATTTCTTCCAAAAATACCTGAAATACTGATTCATTTGGTGACAGTACACATTTCCACTGTGTGATGGTCCTTCCCAGATGACTCTTGACAGATGAGCCCAGAGAAGTTGACGACGCTTCTGGACACTGTTAACATAGGGCTTCCTTTTTGCACAGTACAGTTTTAATGAGCATTTGTGAATGTAACTACAAATTCAAAACTCAATTCAGATTCAGTTACTTCCTCACAGCAATGTACCAGTAGTAATTCTCACAATCTGACCTTGCAGCTACATGTGGTGAACAGCTAAAACATTGCAGTTAGTAAAAACATTCATACATTTTTGTTAGCTTATTAAATTATACACATCTTTTGAAGTCGTAAGACACACTTCACAAATTAGAGCCCAAAACCAGTGATGTGTATTTTGGGGAGGATTTATGTGTATTTTCATAATACTCTAATACGTGTAATTTTGGCTTTCCATTGATGCATAGTTTGTTAGGACAAGATAAAACTATTAGGATTAACTATTAACTATTAATCTATAATCTTACGGTTCAAAGAATTAATTATTAAATGTTGAGGAAATCACCTTTAGAGATGCCAGCAGTTAGCTCTCTGCAACTCTCACATGGCTGCCCACTGAAGCTAAGCACCTGGATGGGAGACCACATGGGAAGCTAGGTTTCTGCCGGAAGTGTTAGTGAGGCCAACAGGGGGCGCTCAACCTGTGGTCTGTGTGAGTGCTAACGGCCCAGTATAGTGAAGGGGACTCTATACTGCTGAATGAGCACCTTTTTTGTATGGGACGTTAAACCGAGGTCCTGACTCTCTGTGGTTGTTAAAATCCCAGGATGTCCTTCGAAAAAGAGTAGCCAAATTTGCCCATTGGCCTCTGTCCATCAATGGCATCCTAACCATCCCTATATCATAATTGGCTGTCATCACTCTGTCTCCTCTCTACCAATCAGCTAGTGTGTGGTGTGCGGTCTGGGGCAAAATGGCTGCCGTCGCGTCATCCAGGTGGATGCTGCACACAGGTGGTGAATGAGGAGATCCCCCTCAAAAATGTGTAAAGTGCTTTGAGTGTCCAGAAAAGCCTCATATAAATGTACGAATTTATTATTATTATTAATAATAATAAACAAAGTGCTTAGCAATGCACATTACTAATAAAAAAAATAACATTTTGATATATTTACAGCATGATGTTTACCAAATATATGAAACATCAGTTATTTTGTCATAACAGAAAATCAATCACTTTGACAGAAATATACCTGTGCATCATAAATCTGATTTTGTTGTCTAGGCTCAAAATTGATTATGATCAGAACACACACATACACACTGCATTTTTGAAAAGCTGATTATTTATATACACTGTCCATCCTATAATCGAGCCCTACCCTCTCACTGTTTTTGATTGTAATGTAACAACATGCTTTTTATATAGTTTTCATGACTCTGACCCTGCTCAACCAGTGTGCGTGTGAAGTTCTTAAGAGTTTGACATCATCAAAATGCATGCTGTGAAGTCTGTTTCTGGAGACAGAATGGATGGGGAGACAAGAGTCAATATCTGATGTAACACATTGTCTGGAAGGCTGTCTGGTAGACTATACTTTCATTTACTACTTAATTTCCTTTCATTTTCCTTTGGCTTAGTCCTTTTATTTATCAAGGGTCACCACAGTGGAATGAACTGCCAACTTATCCAGCAGATGTTTTACACAGCGGATGGTCTTCCAGCCGCAACCCAGTAATAGGAAACATCCACACACACACTCATTTACACACATACACTACAGCCAGTTTAGTTCATCAATTCCCCTATAGCGCTTGTGTTTGGACTGTGGGGGAAACCGGAGAACCCGGTGGTAACCCACGCGAACATGGGGAGAACATGCAAACTCCACACAGAAATGCCAACTGACTCAGCCGGGACTCGAACTGGTAACCTTTTTGCTGTGTCACCTATACATCTACTTTTACAATCTTAATCCATTAATGTGGAGCTCTTTAAGATTTGGGAATATCTGACCATTCTTCTAGTGCAGAGATGCTCAAACTAGGGCCCACGGGCCAAAGTTGACCCATTGTAAGCTTTAATTTGGCCCACCATCCCATCTGAGAAGAGAGTGAGCAGGATGGAGAGGGTTGGGGGTGAATGCCTTTAAAAGAGATCGTCGTTTTTAATTCAACACAATCTTTTTTGTTTGTTTTATTGCTGAGCTTAAAAAAGCAACCTGAAATTAAATGTTTAAATTAAACTTTGTAAATGAATCAGATTTTTTTTTAATGTGCGGTAAATAATGTCACTCGACTGATAGAGGACTACGCAGAAGACATCGGTGAGCAAATCAAGTCAACATCTAGTGTAATTCTGTTATAAATGAGATTGATTTTGTTTTCACTGTAATAAGTTCATTATAAATGTAATAAAATGCTGTATTAGTTAATATAAAGCAATGCTTTCTAGTCATTTTTACATATTATTTAATAAATTAGGAAATTACCCATGGCTACCATATTTACCTTCGACCCACTAGCCTCAATCAAGTTTGGTTTTTGGCCCTTCATTAGAGGAAGTTTGGACACCCCTGTTCTAGTGCATTAGAAAACCTGAAGTCTAGCTTAAAGTCTTCACTCCACAACTAAAACCAAACAACAAAAATGGCCAAAAAAACTCTTTTACTCAGCGATCAAGAGTATTTATCTAGCTTGTATTTTATAAATGCCTAGTATATTTATGTGTATTTTATTTATATTCACAGAGGTAGATCTAAAAACTTTTAGCATTAATAAACTCTAATATTTAATTTATTTCTGCATATGGGCTCATCCACAAAATTAATTCTGTCAGATTTAGATATGTATCTGAATGCAGTTCCCCAAAATATGCCTCTTAGATGTATATGTATACAGATGTATACAGGCGTTCACAAACAGCTGGAAAAATATAGACATGTTATTTTAACAACAACAACTAACAATAACAATTCCACACAACTTCTTCATGTGGTCCCAACACAAACTGATTAAGCTAACTTAATAGTTTAAGTGGATTTAACTCAAAACATTTAAGATCTTCAAAAACAAACCATCAGAAATGTGTTGTTTCAACTTATTTTAAACAAGTAGTTTAAACTTGAGCAAAAGTCATCCATCGCTCATTCAGTTCGGACTGCTGAGCGAATCACTGGTACAACCCTTCCTACTCCCCAAGAACTGTACTTATCCAGAGCGAGCAGAAGGGCTGCCAAAATCACTCTGGACCCCTCACACCCAGCACACTGCCTCTTTGAACTTTTACCTTCTGGTCGACGCTACAGAGCACTGCGCACCAGAACAGCCCGACACAGAAACAGTTTCTTCCCTCAGGCAATCCATCTCATGAACACTTGATGATAATAATTGTGGAACCAACATCACTACTTGCTATACACTTTTATACACATATACACTTATTTAACAACACACTTTACATGCCAATTTGCACATAACAGCTGCACATATAACGTTGTATATAGTAATAAACACGTACATACACTTGTCAATATGTATATTTGCACTCACTACTTACTTCTATTTTTTTTAAATATATTTATTCTCTGTTTTTTGTCCTGTCTCTGTTATCCTGTTGCACTGTAGAAGCTCTGTCACCAAAACAAATTCCTAGTATGTGTGAACATACCTGGCAATAAAGCTCTTTCTGATTCTGATTCTGATTCTGATTTTCCCTCCGCTCTAACTACTAATGGTTCTCATTCGTTTTCATTTTCGGGTTGAGGGCGGCGTGATCGTCCTTTGTCTAGATTGGCAGTTCAGCTTGCTCCAGCTCTGAATGTGATAGGTGTGTGTTTGAGTGACGCCTGCAGCCACCGCTCTTTTGAGTCACTTTTAAAAAAATGGATAAAAGTAGCCAAATGAATGTTAAAAGTTGCTAAATTTGGTGCTTTTTGAAAAAAAAAAAGTTGCTAGAGTAGTATGACAAGTGGCTAAATCTAGCAACAAAATTGCTAAGTTGGCAACACCGGACTCAAACCAGTGACCTTCTTGCTGTGAGGCGACAGTGCTGACCAATAGTTTCAAATAGTTTTAAACAGTGCAAAAATAGTTTAAAATTAAAAATGAACTGCCAACAGGTGTTTATTTTACTCTTCATTTGTAGGAAAAACTGACTAGTGAAACTTGCATTAAAAATCTCCACAAAATAAACAAAAGGGATTTCTTTGTCATCCAAATCAATGCATCTTGCTGCAATGTTACAGCTGAAGCACACAAACACACATTCCAAGCATTCTCAGACAAAGCAATAATATTGAAAGAAAAGCTACAGTGTTTTAATTAATTACAAATGAGCTAGATAAAAGTCTTAAACGAAACTATTAAGATGCACTCGTGTTGGCAAGAAGCATAGAATGATGTTGCCCCCTGGTGTCCGCTCGAGACTCTGCCAGCCACGGGAACAGCTGCTGGAAAATAAAGAATGCAATTTGTCTTTGTTACTTTGATATGAACATCTATTTCACTTTGGCGTGGACGTGGCATCGGTATTGACTGTGTATGAATTCCGACTACAAGGACAGATGAGGGAGCATTCAGAGGAGAAGACAGAGAGAAAGGTAGAATCAGACTGTATGAATAAGTCATCGTGTACTTCCACACCCTTTCTTCTATTTTCCAGTCCATGTGAAGTGTGAGAGAATACTTCACCCTGCCCACTAGGCGAGGTGTGATCTCAAAGGCACAAAACACACGCAAACGCAAACGGCCTCTCGACGGCAGTGTGATTTCACGAGTGTGTGTCCGTTTGAGTCTTTTGATCCAGTCGATTGAACAGATTGCTTGAAATGGGACTGCAGGTGGGCTGTTCGCTCATGTCACCTTGCGTTGTTTATCACCTTCTTCTACTCAATCGGTCCACATTCAATACTGATAGAAGGTGGTCAGGGTTTGACTGGTTGTCAGTGGACGTTACAGGAACAGATCCGTTGAAAGTAGATATGCGGTTCAGAAATAGCCTCGTGTTGCTCCAATCCTGTCAAACATGTACAAGTCATCTTTCCTCTGTCTCACTATTTAAAAATAAAAATCAGGTTTTTTTACGGTAGCATCTGATTTTTTTCAGAACATTCTTCAGTATGTTATATTTACTGAATATTTACACACACACACACACACACATGCACACGCACACACACACACACACACACACACACACACACAGTTTACCATATAAAATAATTTTAGTCGGCGCAATAGCCTAGTGGTTAGCGCGTCGACATATGGTGCAGTAGCACGTCAGGGCGTCGCGAGTTCGAATCCCTGCTCGAGGACATTTCCCTACTCCCCTCTCTCTCTCTCCAACTTCGCTTCCTGTCCTAAATACTGTCCTATCTAATAAAGGCAAAATGGCCAAAAAATAAATCTTAAAAAAAATATATTTTAGGGAACTACCCCCTTTGTGCAAACCTCAGAAAATAAAGCTGGCTTTTTATTAGACATGTACCCAGATAGGGATGTAGTCATTAAGTGCCATGAGGCCCAACAGTCCTAAAATGCACCCTTTGTAGATATTTTTATTTATTTATTTTGCAGCTTATATCATTAAATCTCTTTTTCATGTTTTATCTTAAAGGAAACTCCACATTTTAAGTGATTTGTAAATCGTTTTTAAAACTAAAGCTGTACCTGACTTGACTGCTGAACTGCTCCATGATTGGGACAAATTTGCGTAGATGTTATAATTATGTTAAAATTTAGTTTCTTAGACCCTCAACGTACAAAATATGATAGAAAATGATGTTATGTGTGTAATTTATATTTCTGGGTATTTATTGGGGGCACCAAATTTCCCGAGACCCTAAGCGGCTGCGTGCTTTGCTTATTGGTTAAATCCGCCCCTGCATGTACCTATATGGATTTTTTTCTGATACCAATAACCTTTAATGTAAGGGAGCTAATGACTAAAGCATACTCATATGCAATAAACATTTTTATGAAGCGTTCAGATGTAAATACGTCTAAGTGTCGTCTGCTATTATCTACTAAAATGTAAAAAAAAAAAAATTCTCACCTTTCTGTGTTTATTTCAGTTTTTCACTTTAAAAGTAATGAAAATAATCTATTAAATTAAACTACAAAATTTGTCCACATTTGTACCTTAAAACCTTAAAAAAAACTTAAAACTGAAATGTAAAAATGTGCACCTCATAGTACCTTAAAGGTACAAAAGTGTAGCGCTACTGTAAAAAGAACAAGTTGACTCAACTTAAAACTGTAAAGCAACTTACTGCAGAGCTTCAAGTCAAGTGCAGTACTTGGGTTAAAAGCTGAGTTTTAATTGACTCAGCTTAAATTGGGTCAAGTGCAGTACTTGGGTTAAAAGTTGAGCTTTAGTTGACTCAACTTAAATCTGGTCAAGTTCATTACTTGGGTTAAAAGTTGAGTTTTAGTTGGCTCAACTTAAATCTGTTCAAGTGCATAACTTGGGTTAAAAGTTGAGTTTTAGTTGACTCAGCTTAAATCGAGTCAAGTGCATTTCTTGGGTTAAAAGTTGAGTTTTAGTTGGCTCAACTTAAATCTGTTTAAGTGCATAACTTGGGTTAAAAGTTGAGTTTTAGTTGACTCAGCTTAAATCGAGTCAATTGCATTTCTTGGGTTAAAAGTTGAGTTTTAGCTGACTCAACTTAAATCTGGTCAAGTGCAGTACTTGGGTTAAAAGTTGAGTTTTAGCTGACTCAACTTAAATCTGGTCAAGTGCAGTACTTGGGTTAAAAGTTAAGTTTTAGTTGACTCAACTTAAATCGGGTGAAGTGCAGTACTTGGGTTAAAAATTGAGTTTTAGTTGGCTCAACTTAAATCTGGTCAAGTGCATTACTTGGGTTAAAAGTTGAGTTTTAGTTGGCTCAACTTAAATCTGTTTAAGTGCATAACTTGGGTTAAAAGTTGAGTTTTAGTTGACTCAGCTTAAATCGAGTCAAGTGCATTTCTTGGGTTAAAAGTTGAGTTTTAGCTGACTCAACTTAAATCTGGTCAAGTGCAGTACTTGGGTTAAAAGTTGAGTTTTAGTTGACTCAGCTTAAATCGGGTGAAGTGCAGTATTTAGTTAAAAGTTGAGTTTTAGTTGACTCAACTTAAATCGAGTCAAGTGCGCTGCTTGGGTTAAAAGTTGAGTCTTAGTTAACTAGGCAGGTTAGGGTAATTAGGCAAGTTATTGTACAACGACGGTTTGTTCTGTAGACTATCGAGAAAAAAATAGCCTATAGGGGCTAATAATATTGACCTTAAAATGTATTTAAAAAAATAAAAACTAAATAAAACAAATAAGACTTTCTCCAGAAGAAAAAATATTATCAGACATACTGTGAAAATGTCCTTGCTCTGTTAAACATCATTTGGGAAATATTTAAAAATGAAAAATAAAACTCAAAGGGTATGAAACCAGTTATGACTGCAGTATGAAACTTCAGTCTCTTCTATTGCAGAGTTCTGCACTGTGACTTTATAGAGAAAGAAAATGATACAGGTTAACCTTTGCTTTCTTTCATCCATTTTGAAAGCATGTCTATACTTATGACATTATCAAAGCAACCCATCCACATACATTGGCCAAGTGTGGAAACACAAATCTGATTTAATCACTTCCAATTAATAGTGTGGGCAATCTGCCAGAAAAGGTTTGATATGAGGGGGAAACTGCCTGCAGTCTTAACATAGCCTTTGGATGGTGTCAAGCTAAATTAGTTATAAGGCCAGAAAGATCATTTTTCTTCTAAACAATCAGTGGTTAACATGTATTTTTAACACTGTTTCTCTCTGCAGTACAAACACAACCTCATATTATCTTTTCACCATTTCTAACAACTTATTCCTGGAATTGCAGATCAATGCCTGCCAGTGTCAACAGAGAAATTAAACGGTAATAACAACATCACAATCTATTTCTATGAGAAGTGTAGAATAGTACAATTATAGTTATAATAAAAAGCATTAAACACGCTTGTGAAATTAGTTTCTGTCTATAAATATTTGGCTCAAACTATATAGTAAAAAACTGATCTTTGCTGTTTGTTCAAACTACTTATTTAAAATGAGCTGAAACAACACAATTCTTGAGTCTTTTGGAAGGATAAATGAATTGTTTTATGTTCAGTCCACTTAAATTTGTACAAATATTTCATTCATTTATTTTACTTCAGCTTAGACCTTTTATTCATCAGCGGAATGAACCACCAACTTATCCAGCATATGTATTACACAATGGATGCCTTTCCAGCTGCAATGCAGTACTGGCAAACACTCATACACACTCATTCAACACACACACTCATACACTACCAGCAATTTAGTTCATCAATTCCCCTATAGCACATGTGTTTGGACTGTGGGGGAAACCAGAGCACCCGGAGTAAACCAAACATGGGGAGAACATGCAAACTTCACACAGAAATGCCAACTGGTCCAGCTGGGACTCGAACTGGCAACCTTCTTGCTGTGAGGCAATCGTGCTACCCACTGCGCCACCATGATGCCATCAATTATTCATTGTATTCAAAATGAAAATAAGTAAACAAAGAAGAAGTCTCTAAATGGTTTTGCCTTAATACATTGTCCTTACATCTGGGTAAAACTGAACTTATTTTATTTGGTTCAGCTCTGAAACTAATAAAATGTGTCAGGTCAGAGGTAAAAGTAGGGCATCAAATTATTGCACCAAAACAGGAAGTTAAATATTTAGGTTTAGTAATTTGACAGGCGAGAAGATTGCTATTATAGTCGATTCAAAAATTAATTTTAGCTAGACAGGCAGAGCTCCTAGAGACCCAAACTTTAAAAATAAAAATAAAATAAATAAATAATAAATAATTAGTGCAGCCATACGATGACTATGCTGCAGCTTTTTGGTACAGCGGTAGTTCTAAAAAAAGGAAAAATAAATTGCAGACGGCCCAAATAAAGTTGTGTAGAATTGTTATGAAAGAACCTCTACTGACACTTTCAAATAATACAAATTATAGTCAAAGTAATTTTTTATAAGTTGATAAAAGGGTAACATTTAACCCACGCGAGCACGGGGAGAACATGCAAACTCCGCACAAAGAGTGTCGATTGGCTCAGCTAGCGTTTGAACCAATGACCTCCTTGCTGTGGGGCAACAGTGCTAGCCACTGAGCCACCGTGTCGCCCGAACTTAGAATTGAGGAGGAGGGAGAAGGGATGGATGGGGGGTGGTTTCCAAAACGAAGATGAGAAATGAAGTTTAGCTGCGGTCACATTGGGATTTTCCTCCCATAGACTTCCATTCATACGCACGCGAATGCGTCAGACCGGAAACGCGGGGGTCATGCTTTAAGTTTCGCAGTTCGCTGCGGTGCAAAGTTCAAGCTTGGTGAACTCTGACCTGCGAAATCGCATCACTTGACTGCGTGAGACCAATCGAGGATCAAAACAGGACCTCTCTGGACAGAGATTTAAGCATGGAGCAATCGCTGGCTTTTTTAAATGTCTAATCATCTTGTTTAATCCCGCCCCTTTTCACAGCGCAGCATGACAGAATTTCGCACACACAAAGCCCGGTGTGACCACAGCTTCAGGCTGGATATTTATATTAAATCTGGAATGATCCGATTGGCTAGTTAGTGATTAGTGATAGGGATCAGCTGTAGTCAATCCTATCACGTGCTCCTCTCGAAATTAAGGTGCGGTCACACTTGACTTTTCCTCCCATAGACTTCCATTCAAACGCATGCGAATGCGTTAGACCGGAAACGCGGGGTCATGCGTCAAGTTTCGCATGTTGCTGCGGTGCAAAGTTCAAGCTTGGTGAACTCTGACCTGCGAAATTGCATCACTTGACTGCGTGAGATCAATCGAGGATCAAAACACGACCTCTCTGGGCAGAAATGTAAAACATAGAGCAATCGCTGGCTTTTTTTAATGTCTAATAAGCTTGTTTAATCCCGCCCCTTTTCGCAGCGCCGCACGACAGAATTTCGCACACACAAAGCCCGGTGTGACCGCAGCTTTAGTTTGTGAAACTTCACTTAGCGATGGTGTTTAAGATTTTAAAGAAAATGGTCCCAAAATATTTTCTTAAGTTTTGTCATTCTACAAGAGCGAGTAGCAGGGATATTTATCATTGTAGATTTACGAGTGAATCAGGTCGAATTTTTTTGTGTGCCAGCTCTGTTGCTTGGAATGTTTTGCCTCCAATTTTAAATAGATTCAATTTGAGAGTGTTTTTCGAAGGGAAATTTAAAAGTGGTGGTTTTACAGTTGCAGTTGAGGATTTTGTTGTGCCGAGTCGCTGAGCTGATGATGTTTGCACTCTAACAGAAATTAGTCCAAGGCACTCGGAAAATGTGGAAAATTTAAAAAGCCTTTATTCACATGGCTAAATCTTAAAAAAAGCAACGCGTTTCGGCAAGGATCTGCCTTCATCAGGGTAACAGTGATCAGGTGCATCTAGAGTCTCTATTGAGTACTATGGTCACATGACTCATTCAAACATCTCAACAGCACTCAAATAAATAATGTTTGCACTCCATTTATGATTCGCTCATTCATTTTTTTAAGAATAGAGAACCATAATGGAAATAAGCCTGTGGCTTTTTTGGGTGTTTTATCTTCGGCAATTTTTAGAATATGTATGAATTAGTCTAACTAATCAGTCTAACTTTTTTTTTTAATATTTATTTTGTGTTGTCACTTTATGTACACTGGAAGCTTCTGTAGCCAAAAACAAATTCCTTGTGTGTGTGAAGCACACTTGGCAATAAAACTGATTCTGATTCTGATTCTAACTGGACTTGTTTGTATATTTTGTTAAAATTGTCAAATAAAATCAATCAATCCATCAATCAATCATTTGGGAAATATTTGAATATTATTCACAGGAGAGCTAATAATTCTGACTTCAGCTGTATCTCCTAAAATGAGCACCATAGCTTAGAGCAGCGTTTCTCAACTGGTGGGTCGCAACCCAAAAGTGGGTGGCGGGAACATTTTCAGTGGGTCGCGGATTGTGTGGTCAAGTTAAATTTGTAACTTATTTTGCTTTTACCGGACTTTTATTTTGAAATGCGCGCACAACAACCTTACCGTTTGACATTGATGTGAAATTTAATTTAATTATAGCAACAAATATGTCGAAGCGCAAGTACGACCTCGAATATGTAAAGTGCAGATTTACATATATATTGACGACAAAAAAGGCTTAAAACCTCAGTGTGTCATATGTAGTGAGGTGCTCTCACAAGAGAGCATGAAATCTTCTAAATTAAAGCGACATTTAGAAACCAAACATCCCGGTTGCAAGGACAAACCTGTGGACTATTTTCAAAGACGACTCCAAGAGCTGAGGGCATCACAAAAGTGCATCCATTTTGTTAAATGACAGCAATAAAATATTGTTTATTTGCAAGTCTTAGTGATTTTCTTATGATTTATCTGTCACTACTTGTGTACGTTAACAAATAAATACAAATTAATAATAATTCCTAAAATTATATTATAGTTCCTAAAAATTTGGGTCTCGGCTTGATGACCATGTGAAAATGTGGGTCCCATGGCTAAACCAGTTGAGAACCACTGGCTTAGAGTGTCTGGAACATGTGTATTAACCACTAGGCTGAGACTCAACATTCTGGATCTTTCCTATTTTTTTGGTGCAGGAAAGGATTTGGCACGAATAAAGGGGTGGCAGGGGTGCAATTTGGAGTGGGACACAGGCATCTTCTCCAATCAGATTGGCAATTAGCTAACACTCTGATGCCAACAGTGACAAATTTTGCATTTAACGTCCTGCTGTTCTGCATTAATTGTGTTTCGCTAGATTCTGAATGCCGTCACAGGTAGCGTCGCACTGAGAGACTGGTTGCCGTGGCAATTATCGCCAGGCAGGATGATGCTGCGATCGGGCCTTGAGCTTGGCAGGTTGAGACTGAGAGCAGAAGTCATGTGAACCAGCATGTAGAGCAGGGCAGATGGTCAATAAACCAACAACAATGCTTCTACCGGAGTCTCGTCTCCCACTGCTTGAGGGACTAAGCTTGCCAAATTCGAGTTTTTGAAGGGGACGCTTTTCACATATCCGGGTTTCTCAGCAGCAGAAGTCTGTCTTAGTTGGTAAACTCAGTGTGCAATGAATGGGAGAGCACAACAAATCATTCTTTTACAATCTGATCTGCTGAAATAATTACAGAAAAACTTCATGATGGCGTTATCAAGACTTTCAGAAAAAGGAAAAAATAGTGTGTGACTGATAACAGCAGCTAGAAGAGAGAATAATGTCAGATTTACTGTCCCGCACCCATAGACGCTGCATTACAAACACCTCACATGAGTGTTAACTTGTATATTTTTGATATAAAGATGATATAATACATATAAATGTACATACTAGGGGTGTGACGATCCTCTTTTACGAAATCTCACGAGATTGAATCGCAACGAGGTAAAAGGTGTCTTGTGAGTTGTGATGTTAGCATGATGGAGCGTGAGGGTGAAACTAGCATTGAAGATTGGAGGCAGGATTGGATTTGGACTGCAAATCAAGTGTTTTGCACACACTTGGCAACTCAGGCTTGCCCCTGTGTTGCATGCTAATCATACCCACCATCATCATCACCAGTCAGTTCATTCATTCATTCATTTTCTTTTCGGCTTATTCCCTTTATTAATTTGGGGTCGCCACAGCGGAATGAACCGCCAACTTATCCAGCATATGTTTTTTGTAGCGGATGCCCTTCCAGCTGCAACCCACCACTGGGAAACACCCATACACTCTCATTAACAAACATACTCTACAGAAAATTTTGCTTACCTAATTCACCAATGTCTTTGGTCTTGTGGGGGAAACTGGAGCACCCAAAGGGAACCTACGCAAACATGGGGAGAATATGCAAGCTCCAAACAGAAATGCCAACAGCGCTACTCCCTGCGCCACCCAAAATCAAATCATCTTTTTTTTTTACCCAAAAGGATCTTACATTGAAACTCTAACTCACTCACTGTCCTTCGGCTCATTTCCAGCTTTATTTCGGGGTCACCATGGAAGAATGAACCACCAATTACTCTTATCTTTTATTTGCGGATTCCTTTCATTTTCCTTCAGCTTAGACCCTTTATTCATCAGGGGTCGCCACAGAGGAATGAACCGCTACCTTATCCAGCATATGTTTTCCCATATCCCAGTTGGCACTCGAACCAGCAACATTCTTACTGTGAGGTAACAGCGTTAACCACAGAGCCAGCGTGTCGCCCCTGCGGATTCCCTAAACTATAAAATATATTTTTTGTTCGCAAGCGATTAGAAAAATGGTAATATGAAATTAAATTACTTTTAAGAGCAAGAAACCTTGACATTTTAAGTGCATTTGGGGTAAATAATAAAACGCTAAAAACAATGTATGGCGTGACCCCTTTAAAAGGCTTTGCTGTGAATGCTGTGAGCTCTGATATTATCCAAAATAAAGAGATGTTTTAAAGCACTCAGTTGGTATGAAACATTTGCCGTTTAATTCCAGAGATGCTTAGAATAATGTTTAATAATGGCTTTAAAAGCAATGCATTTAGCTTGTTCATTAATGCATTACAGATTTTAGATCCGAGAACCTACATCAACCATTTGTAAAGTGATTTTTTTTTAAATATACTGTATATTACGAAAAGTAGTTACTTCTGGAACAAAAATGACTATAAAGCTGACATTCATTCATTCATTTATTTAAATTTTCCGCTTAGTCCCATTATTAATCAGGGGTCGCCACAGCGGAATGAACCGCCAACTTATCCAGTATATGTTTTACACAGCGGATGCCTTTCCAGCTGGAACCCATCACTGGGAAACATCCACACACACTCATCCACACACATACACTACGGACAACTTAGCTTACCCAATTCACCTATACTGCATGTCTTTGGACTGTGGGGGAAACCGGAGCACCTGGAGGAATCCCACGTAAACACAGGGAGAACATGCAAACTCCACACAGAAATGCCAACTGACCCAGCTGGGGCTCGAACCAGCGACCTTCTTGGTTTGAGGCGATTGTGCTACCCACTGTGCCACCGTGCCGCCCGACATTCATTCTACACGTGAACCATCCAGACCATTCAGATGAACTGGACAGAATCTTTCTTAAAAGAAAGGTTTTTATCGTAAGGAAAGACTCAGTCAGAGATGTGCAATATGCCCATTATACGAAAATATAATACTAGTTGGCCCGAAATTAAAGATTAAACCAAGATGGAAATATCATACCCACTATGAGGTTTCGTTTGTTCGTTAGTTAGTTCGTAAGTTAGGTAGTTCGTCAGTTAGTTAGGCTTGTTAGCTCGTTAGTTAGCTAGTTTGTTAGTCCGTTTGTTTGTTCGTTCGTTAGTTAGAAGGCTCGTTTGTTGGTTAGTTAGTTCATTCGTTTATTTATTCATTTGTCCGCTTGTTAGTTAGTTAGTTGGTTAGTTAGTTCATTTGTTCGTTCATTTGTTCGTTTGTTCATTTGTTGATTAGTTAGTTTGTTAGCTAGTTCATTTGTAAGTTAACTTGTTAGTTAGTAAGTTAGTTAGTTCATAAGTTAGTTATTTCATTAGTTAGTTATTTCGTTAGTTAGTTAGTTAGTTAGTTGCTCGTTAGTTCGTTTATTAGTTAGTTAGTTAGTTATATAGTTAGTTTGTTCATTCGTTTGTTCAAAATTGAATGTCAGAGCATGTCATTAGAAATGATGCATGCAAAACATTTTGCTGCCAATTTTACTGCTTTGTATTTTGCTATAAAGTGTTTTTATATTCAACATTAAATATTAAAATAAATAACATTACAGTGTGTATAATCTTAAAATGTAGGTTCAGGGGGCAGCATGGTGGCACAGTGGGTAGAACAATCGCCTCATAGCAAGAATGTTGCTGGTTCGAGCCTCGGCTGGGTCAGTTGGCATTTCTGTGTGGAGTTTGCATGTTCTCCCCGTCTTCGCGTGGGTTTCCTCTGGGTGCTCCGGTTTTCCCCACAAGTCCAAAGACATGTGGTACAGGTGAATTGGGTAAGCTAAATTGTCGGTAGTGTATGTGTGTAAATGTGAAAGTGTATGGATGTTTCCCAGAGATGCATTTCAGCTGGAAGGGCATTCGCTGCGTAAAGCTGGATGAGTTGGCGGTTCATTCCGCTGTGGGATTAATATAGGGACCTAATAAAGGGACATTTATATATATATATATGTGTGTGTGTGTGTGTGTGTGTGTGTGTGTGTGTGTGTGTGTGTGTGTGATTAACTTGAATAAAACACGTTATAGTACATGTATCCACATGACAATCATGTTTATGACAGATTTATGACAAGTTATGATGCATTTGCTTATCTCAAGTTGTCACAACATCTCAAACAATGTCATTTTAGAATGTCATGACTATAAGGTTGTTATGAAGGCCTGCTTCAAAGAAAAGTGTTATCTTTATAGTTTAGCTGCATTTGCGTTTTAAATTAAATGTCGTTACATTCGACTTCATTTGTTTGTTTCGATTCAGCCCAAATAAATAGTTAAAAAATGTAGCAAATCCAATGAATCATATTTTTCAGTGCACTACAAAGTGGGTCATTAGACATGTGACTATTCTGCTTATCACATACATAATTACTTGATATATACATTAAATACATAAATAAATAAAGAAGCCTAAGTACCGAGCTGTCACAAGGCGGAAATCATCTATGCTGATGTTTTCCTGCTGACATGAGAAAATTGAAGCTAGTTTGACGGGCCGCAGTTTTCTGGCTGGTCTTTTTTTGCAGTTCAGTGCACGCTTGAGATTCAGAGTGTCATGATTCGCTGTCAGTCGCAAACCAAGCAAACCACAACACGGACAAGGAGTGTGCATAGCTGGACATATTAGATGAAGAGGGCACATTTTCCATTCATATTTTCCTTCTAGCTCCACGGAGTTTCCCGGCGATGGTGTCAATAGTTCAAGTCCCCTGGAACATTTAGTCGGCGAAGCATTTCTCGCTTCTGAGACTCGATTACAAAAGCAAAGGGTGAATTTGATCAAAATGGGAAGAGATAATAACGGTGTTATGATACAGTGTTTTTGTTCTGCGGGTCAGTTTTACGCCCAGGAGTATTTGCCATCTTCTGCCTCTCAGTATCACAGCATGCCAATATCATTGTCATCATGTGAAACACACATTTTTATGCTTCCCTGTTTGATATCAAGCTGTAATTTGGCGTCCCAGACGGGATGAGCACCTGCAGAACAATTACCTTCTTCAGCACAGCAACCGTCTCGCAGCAGTTTCCTGTTGAAAAATGAAACTGTTATACAAAAAAAGGATGAAACTGATAGCTAGCTGTTAGCAGATAGTCGCTGGTTTGAGTCTCGGCTTGGCCAGTTGTCATTTCTGTATGGAGTTTGCATGTTCTCCCCATGTTGGCATGGGTTTCCTCCAGGTTCTCTGGTTTCCCCTACAGTTCGAAGACATGTGGTTTAAGTGAAGTAAACAGAATTGGCTCTAGTGTATGAGTATGTATGTGTGTGTGTGGATGTGAGAGTTTAAGGGTGTTTCCCAGTGCTGGATTGCAGCTGGAAGGGCATCCGTTGCATAAAACTTATGCCGGAATAGTTGGCGGTTCATTCCGCTGTGGTGACCCCTTATAAATAAGGGACTGAGCCAAAGAAAAATGAAATTGTCCATGTTTTTTATACTCCTACACTACGCAGAAAATACTCTGCTAAAATCTGAGTCTTAAAGCAAAACCTTTTGAGGCTAGCTGGCACAAAGTAAAACATGGAAGCTCTCTTATGACAAGAAGCAAGAGATGGCAGGAACAGGAGATGTGACAATTTAATCTAAGAGTGCTTTCGGGTGTCAGCGAGAGTGTGCAAAGAGTCCTCTGCTTTATTTGTGACTGATGTCCAAGCTTGCAGTGGGATGAAGGACAGGCTTTGTCAGCAGCTTGCAGTGGCTGAAATGCGGTCGTACCCTTAGCTGAACGTCAAGGCCCACAGGCTGCGGATCAGATTAGCGCTCCATCCATCCTCTCACCAGCCTCTCATTCAACTTTGCCGACTGATTCAATCTCCGCTCGGCCCATGAATGACTCGAGCACCACCAAACAGTGTGGATTTCGTAGACCAGCGGTTCTCAACACTGAGCCAGGTTGCATGAAAATCCTTAAAGTACATATGAAATCAAAACTAGCCATATTGATGTTGTTAGCTTGCATTGCTAGTTTTGTGCGTGTCATTAAGAAAAAAAAATAGTTGTGATCTTTAATTGAAATCTGAAAACGCACTTCCTGTTTGTTTTCAGTTAATTTCTTAGATTAGGTCTGTCTGAGGTATTGGGTGTGGCTAACATACTTAACCACGCCCCCTGCAGCTGTCAGTTTTGACAACAAACAGACATGGTGAGGAGGAGGAGTCTGTTAGGTTGTAATAACTCTCCCCAAACCCTTTCCCCCATCTTTCTGAATGAAACGCCTACTTTACTACATCCAATCAGCTCACAGTACAAAAAAACAAGCCACGCCCACCGTTTTCTCATTTCATATTCCATTTCTCCAGGAACTGCATCACAATACGAAAAATAAAATGGTCGCAGCTGCCGGTTCATGCAGACTTTAAGTAATCACTTTAAGTTATAGTTCGAGGAACAGACCAAGAAATGATATACCTTTAATTACAGTTTTTGTCAGTGGCTTTGGTGCATTTCTCACAACACTATTTACATTTGCACAACAGTTAATGCATTTCTCAAAACAATTAGTCATTTGTGCACATCATAGTAGCAGTTTCTCATTCCTTACAACAAATTGTGAATCCTTTTGGACATGCATCAATTGCTTTCATACAACTCTCTGCTGTTTTATAGCATTATCAACTGCTTATGTCATGTCAGTCAAAATTACAGTAACTAAACTTGTGAATGCTGAATAGATATTCCATATAAAACTAATACTCCTTATTACATTACTTGAGTCATTACAAATCTGTCAAGCTAACTTTATAAACAATTTTAAATCTTTTTTTCTTCCTGAAAATGTCTTCTAAATTGAACAATTTCATGAATGATTTACAGACCTGTGTATGTTGTAGGTTCAGTTCCAATATGTACTGCAGTATTGTATACAGTTGTGCACAGCTCTACCCAAAAGGAGTTTATGTTTGTTGTAAATAAGGGTGTGTTTATTCTTTTGCACAGTGCCCTTCCAGCTGCAACCCAAAACTGGGAAACATCCATACACACTCAATCACACATATACACTATGGACAATTTAGCTTACCCAATTCACCTATACCACATGTCTATGGACCGGAGGACCTGGAGGAAACCCACGCCAACATGGGGAAAACAAGCAAACTCCACACAGAAATGCCAACCGACCCAGCCGTGCATCCAGCCTGATTGCCCGAAAAAACATAAGTATTTTACGTTTTGTCAGTTTAGTAGCTAATTTGGACGAATTCGAGTTTAGTCGTACGAAATTGTTCGATTTTAAAGAGGAGGCGTGGCACCTAACCCCACCCCTAAACCCAACCGTCATTGGGGGATGAGCAAATCGTACTAAATTGTACGAATTAGATTGTACGAATTCATACGAATTAACCACTAAATCAAAAAGTGACGAATTGCCGTGCGATTGTGTTGCTGGATCTTATTGGATTTGCATTGTAAACATTCAATAAAAGGTAAAAAGATATTTTTTTAATTTCATATATTATGTTTTTAGTTATGATACTCCCAAAATAAATAAATCTGCAGATTATTTATTTATTTATTTTTACAAAAATAGCAAAAAATGTCCACAAATTACGTCTGGTTCCAGTCATAATCTTAAATTTCCCGAATTTGATTGTGAAACAATATCCACAGTCATATCACCCTGCAGTCCAAGACCGGTTACTCACTGAAGCTAAGCAGGGCTGAGTCTGGTCACTATCAGAATGGGAGACCATATGGGAAAAGTAGATTGCTGCTGGAAGTGGTGTTAGTGAGGTCAGCAGGGGACGCTCAACCTGCTGTGTGAGTCCTAATGCCCCAGTATAGTGAAGGGGACACTAGTGAGCGCCGTCTTTCAAGACGTTAGACGTTCTGTGGTCATTAAAAATCTCATGGCACTTCTTGTAAGGAGTAGGGGTGTAACCTCGGTGTCCTGGCCAAATTTCCTCCATCAGTCCTTACCCATCATGGCCTTCCTATCCACTGAATAGGCTCTACCTCCACCTATAGCTGGTGTGTGGTGAGTGCACTGGCGCCGTTGTCCTGTGTCTGCCATTGCATAATCCAAGTGGATGCTACACACTGGTGGTGGTGTGGAGAGACCCCCGTCATGATTGTGAAGCGCTTTGGGTGTATAGCCATACACAATAAATGCCCTACAAAAATACACACTACATTATATTACATGTAAAGCTTCTTTGAAACAATAATTATTATGAAAAGCGCTATACAGTACAAATGAACTTGAATTGAATTGAATTCACATCATTACTCTTTATATTAAACACACTTTCCTGTGATATCCTATGATGTGCACTTCGCAGGGCACTTGTCTGGTCAACTGGACCTCAGAAGTGCTAAGAAAAACATGCAAACTGCACAAAGCGAGGACGAGGATTGAGAACCGATCCCGTAGACCAACCAAGAGAGTGTTGAGAGGTCCATCCATTATCCTGCCACGGCGGATAACAGAAGAAGAGAAAAAAAAATCTGGATTTGTGTTTCATTTAATCAGCGTGCCTATGGAGATCTGCAGAATGGAATGAACAGATGTGATTGAATCAGAGGCACTGTGCGGGTCTATCTCGGGTCGGAAAGGCAAGGAAAGCAGCCCGTGACAGCGAAAGCGTTTGGACGTATCCCTGCCGAGAGTTCAGGCCCATCAGTCTAATGCGCAGTGACATCACATTACCAGCAGCACTCAGCACCTCTCCTCTCCCGCTGCCTGCTCCATTAATTAGGTTAGGGCCTGCTAATGGTACACCTCACTGCGAGGGAATGCAAAGCAGGACTCTTTTCACATTTCCGGGTTTCTCAGAAGCGGAAGTCATCATAGCTGGGTAAATTCTGAGTGCAGTGAATGTGAGAGTCATTATTTGCAATCCTATTTGTTGAAATGATACAGACCCCCTTGCTTTTCACAATTTTTATTTAATTTTTTGCAATAAAAATGACCAATTGCAGACAATTTTGTGATTAAAAAATATAAATAAATATAATTTATATATATATATATATATATATATATATATATATATATATATATATATATATATATATATATATATATATATATATATATATGATATCTTATTTACCATGTTAGGTCGCCTACTATGTTAATTGTGCAATCTGACAGAAGACAAGACCTAAAACAGATCTAAAACGGTGGGGATTAAGCCAAAGAAAGGTTGTATAACTCTTATTTTTATCCACAATCTTACTTTGTCTCTCACAGATTTCACTCTGGTTTCATCTGACATCATGTACCTCACATATAGGATATGCATTAGGGCAGGGGTGTTCACACTCGAGAGCCAGTGTCCTGGAGAGTTTAGCTTCAACCATAATCAAACACACCTGAAGCAGCTAATTAAGCTCTTACTATATATACTGGAAACTTTCTGGCAGGTGTTGAAGCAAGTTGGAACTAAACTCAGCAGGACACCAACCCTCCAGGACCGAGTTTGGACACCCCTGCATTAGGGCTTCCCCTCCCGTAATACACCTAAAACATGGCTTGCCATGAAACTCATCAATGGCAGGGAAGCGTTTTCTCTCGTTAACTGCAGGGAAAGAGTTCAACGAAATCATTTATCGATTTTACGCACACCATAATACCAGCCTTGGATGTAAAGCACAAATAATGTCCTTCAATTCGTCCAGTGGCCATCATCCTTGAACCAACCTCTATCACTGTAATCTGCTTGCTTTTCTGTCTGTGCCATTGCTCCGTTTAGATGTTTGCTCAGACTTTATTTCTTTGTTTTGCAGTCTGAAGAGCGTCAAACGCACAAAACGCCCAATTCAAGCCACAGGATGTCTAATGCCATTTTTGCATTGACTTCACGTGTAAATCACTCGCACTTCATATGTGTCTGCTCACTGCACAGGCTGCAAATCAACCCCCAAGCCTTCCATTCAATGTAATGATTGTGAAGGCGCAGGTGAGACATCATTTTGAGACATTCAAATACAACACGTGCGCTGCGTATGCGACATTCGTAAGTCATGTAAAACAATCAATTGCAAACTGAATTTGGAGTTGATTATATGGTTTTATGAGATTATTTTGTGTTTAAATCAAGTATTTTGCAGGAGCGCAAAAATGTTCGACTTTATTTGTTGATTTCACGTTGGATTGAGCGATCGCTGAATTGCGAAAAACTAGGGGGTCTGATAATAAAAGAAAAACTCAACGATGGAGTTATCGAGACTTTCAGAAAAAATAGTGCGAGACTTATAACGGCAGGCAGAAGAGCAACATAGACTTATTCTAAAAACGTTGCCTTATTTAAATATCTGGTGATCGCAAATTATGCAGCCAGAGGAACGTATGGCTGTAATTTGTCTTTAAAACGAACACTATGGGGCGGTATGACGCTGTTCCGTTTCGCGATTACCTTCTGACATCTTACACCTCCATATAGACGGCTATTCTGCTATTATCAGTTTGCCCAGTACGTTGGCGGACTTGAAATGCAGAATGAAGTTGACTGTGACGACAGGGTTCGATTCTGGCGAAGAACGGTTCCAGAAAGCAGGTAAGACAAAAGCCCAAAATTTAAATAAACAAGTAAATAACAGGGTGGGAAATCTGAAATCTTAAAGCGTGGTGAAAATCAGGCAGCCACAAGGGCTTTCCATTTTCTGGATTGCTTTTGAAAACACTGTTGAAAGTTGGTGCGTGGGTCAATCTTTGCTTTTGAAAACACTGTCGGTTGGGTTTAGGAAAGTGGGTGCGTGGGTCAATCTTTGCTTTTGAAAACACTGTTGGTTGGGTTTAGGAAAGTTGGTGCGTGGGTCAATCTTTGCTTTTGAAAACACTGTCGGTTGGGTTTAGGAAAGTTGGTGCGTGGGTCAATCTTTGCTTTTGAAAACACTGTTGGTTGGGTTTAGGAAAGTGTGTGCGTGGGTCAATCTTTGCTTTTGAAAACACTGTCGGTTGGGTTTAGGAAAGTGGGTGCGTGGGTGCGTGGGTCAATCTTTGCTTTTGAAAACACTGTTGGTTGGGTTTAGGAAAGTGTGTGCATGGGTCAATCATTGCTTTTGAAAACACTATCGCTTGGGTTTAGGCAAGGAGGAGGGTGGGTCAGTCGATCGGTCAGTTAGTCTGTCAGTCGCCAGCGGCCTCTGGTGGATTTATGCAAGAAAAGCAGGCACGAATGGCACTCAAGAGAGAAATATAAGATACACAGCAGCCTCTAGTGTAGTCACGAAAACAAAAACTGCAAAAAATAAATAAATAAATAACGTAGCTCCTGGGACATTTTTGGCACTCTCCAAAAATGTATACAGGGGTACGTGTTCAGAATGAGCCTGGGTTGTAGAAGAGAGAATAATGCTAAATTTATTGCCTTGCCCTATAGACGATGCATTAAAAACATATTTTGTACTTTGATGCAAAGATAATATAATTAATACAAATAAAAAAACATATAAATATAGATACATTTAAAAAAAAAATCGAAATGTTAAAAACTCTCAAAGCTTTAAGATGCTAGATTGACCAAAAACACGTCTTGTGAAAAGGTCAATGATCCACCTGCAAGTGCAAACGGCTCCGTCTTGTCTGCGCAGATGTGCTGGCAAACACCTACATTGAGTCAGCGTCTTATCTTCTGATTGTGCTGTAAAAGTTCTTCTGCGGTGAGAGGAGGACAACCAAGAAATCAATAGTCTATTGCTTGAGTTAATGGCCATTTTATTGATGAATCAAAGGCCTGTTGAGTGAGATTCTTTCAGCTCAGGTGTGTCTACAAGAAAGGTTTGTAAAAGCCGTGAAGAGCTATATGTTGCATTTTGCCTGCACACTGCCTTCTTTGCTTGTGGATGATCTCTTTCTTTTTTAACTAATATCTCTCACTCCCAATTACATTGTCATTTAGCAGACGCTTCCATCGAAAGTGGCTTACAGTCGAGGAGGCATTCAGTGATTCAATAAGAAGAAGCAATGCACACAACAAATACTGATTATACAGATGAACTGTTAGTGCTGTTGGTGAGACTTAAGAGCTCGAGTTAGGAAAGGGAGTGCTTCTACAGGTGGTTTGTCAAACCCACTCACCTGTATGAAACACACTTCATAAATGCACAGTGGTTTTTTTTTAAGATATATATAATGATTGTAAGAAACTGGTGCAATTCTTGTTTAAAGTATCAGAGGGATAAAAGAGTGAGTTTTCTACAGGTGGTTTGTCAAGCCCACTCACCTGTGTGAGGCACATTCATTTTGGGTTTGTCATGAGGCGAGGTTTATTCTCATGTTTCATAGAGAAGTCTCTTAAACTGCTCCCTACACCGCAGAATGATGCACATCACACACTTTGTATTACCAAAGCTTTAAATTGGAAAAATGCAATGGTCAATATGGATGGCCTCACAAAAGAAGCCCCGCCTTCTAGTAAAGCAGCCAATCATTGATTATTACAGACTGACAATTCTTTTAACATCTCTAGTTCAACAAAATATATTCATTATGAACCATCAACTTATCCAGCATATGTTTTACACAGCGGACACCCTTCCAGCTGCAAGCCAGTACTGGGAAACACCCATACATTCTCGCATTCACACACACTCACACACTACGGCTGATTTTGTTCATCAATTCACCTTTAGCGCATGTGTTTGGACTGTGGGGGAAACCACACGAACATGGGGAGAACATGCAAACTCCAGACACAAGCGCCAACTGACCCAGCCAAACACTTAAACCAGCGAAGCGACAGTGAGGCGACAGTGCTAACCACTGAGCAACCATTATATAGACTTAATTGTTATTTTGCCAAAATGGTCCTTCAGCGAAGCCAAAGATAAAATGTGAAAAATGTTGCAAGGCTACAATTAGCAGGTAGACCAACGCATTCAATCGTTCATTCTGGGTCATTTAGATAATGTCCTGCTCGTTTTAGATTGATGGCCTGTAATTTCACCCATGCCGACTCCATCGACCGTATCTCTCAGCTTGTGACAGTTTTCTTCCTCCTATTCATTGATGTTTTCTTACTGGTTCATTTACTTCATGACAGCATGGTATTCATACCTGGGCATTATTACACCACTGCCAAAAAATGCAATAATAAATAGAGGTAAAATGAGCGATGCTCTCTGTCTACTTTATTAATGCTGCTTTGTTAAAGAGGTGGTCCAGTATGATATCATATTTTAAACTAAATATGAACTAAACTAAACTATATAAACTAGTTGATGTGTAATGTTAATGTAATGTTGCACTGAATGGCAATCAATTAGCGCATATTTTAACATATTATCGACCAACAGCAACCTGCTGGGCAGCATTCTGACAGCGAACTACACCTGTACGGCAGGTTATGTGAACGTACATAAAAATTTATTATTTTAATTATATTAATTATAGTTTAATTCACCATATTTAACTGTTTTTCCTGAAATCCTTGCTGCAATCAAAAACGAGTAATGTGTAAGATTCAGCATATAGTGAACTTACCTGATTATAATTAGGTCCTTACTCCATTCAGCTTCTGATGGCAGCTAGCCAAATGTGTCTGCGGTTGGCATTAAATGCAGTGTGGTGTACAGTAAAATTTTCAATTTTTGGACTTTCGATTTTGGCATCCTACTGCACAACATGACATGTTTGCTATTGCAACCGGTCCTTTTTTGCAACTGGTATGCGCGGTTAACCATGTGTGATGTCATGTGTGACGTAGGTTGGTAATTCCCCTATAGACCATAATATCAACAAGCATTGCTTCGGTTGAGAAAAGGGCTTTTTTCAACACAACCTCACGGCAATTCGTAACTTTTTGATTTAGTGGCTAATTCGTACGAATTCGTAAGATCTAATCCATACAATTTAGTACGATTTGCTCATCCCCCAATGACGGTTGGGTTTAGGGGTGGGGTTAGGTGCCACGCCTCCTTTTTAAAATCATACAATTTCGTAAGACTGAACTCGTATGAATTAGCCACTAAACTGACAAAACGTAAAATACTTACGTTTTCTCGTGAGATCAGGCTGCTTTTTTTGGTCTATTTGGGCACAAGAAATGGAGAAAAAACTAGTGTAAATTACTAGTCTTTCTTATAATGTAGTTAATAACAAAATACATAATAATTTTCGGCCGTCACAGCGGTGCAGTGGGTAGCATGATCGCCTCACAGGAAGAAGATCGCTGGTGAGCCCTGGCTGGGCCAGTTGGCATTTCTGTGTGTTGGCATGTTCTCCCCATGTTGGCTTGGGTTTTCTCCGGGTGCTCCGGTTTCCCCCACAGTCCAAAAACATGCGGTGAATTAAATAAGTAGTGCAATATATGTGAGTGAAAGAGCATGTATAGGTGTTTCCCAGTGTTGGGTTGCAGCTGGAAGGGCATCTGCTGCATAATAACATATGCTGGGTAAGTTGGTGGTTCATTCCGCTATGCCGAGCCCTGATTAGAGACTTAGCCGGAAAAAAATAAATAAATGAATGAATAATATGATTCCATATCACTTCTCACGTGTAGTTGGTTGTGAGATGTAGTGTTTTAGCAGACCGAGACAAAGTTGTCGGCAATTCTTCCTTATGTAAAGTCATGCAGTGTAAAACCCCCTTTTCGCTAATCCACCCTGCAGTGCAAACACAGCAGTAACGGAACGCTAGCCCAGATAGTCATCCAGTGTGAAAACATCCAACTAATAAAACTAGTGCTGTCTGAACTCAGCATTACCTGTAGATTTCAAACAAGCCCAAGAACTCAATTAGTTTCAGGCATGTCTAATTAGTTACTATATAAAGTAATAATATATAAAAATATAAAGACTATATATTGATTTAATGCATAATTTAACACAACAAAATGACTGTCTAAAGCAGGGGTCACCAAACTTGTTCCTGGAGGGCCGGTGTCCTGCAGATTTTAGCTTCAACTCTAATCAAACACACCTGAACAAGCTAATCAAGGTCTTACTAGGTATACTTGAAACCCCCAAGCAGGTGTTTTGAGGCTAGTTGGAGCTAAACCCTGGTGGGACACCAGCCCTCCAGGACCGAGATTCTTTGACCCCTGGTCTAAAGCTTAAAGTTATGAATATCGTTCAGTGATACAGTAATCATGTATAATTCATTTATTCGTTCATTTTTCTTCAGCTTAGCCTCTGATTCATGAACCGCCAACTATTCCAGCAAATGTTTTACACAGCGGATGCCCTTACAGCTGCAGCCCTTTACTGGGAATCACCCATACACTCTCGCATTCACACACACACTATAAACTATAAACCAGTTCACCTATAGTCAGTGTCTTTGGACTGTGAGGGAATGTGTGATTCATTTTTCTCTTTTTAGAAGCTCTGCAATATTTTTTCAGAAAGTAAGCCAGCTTTGGGCAAAACAATGTCGCCGGCTGTCTGCATTAATTGTTTTCTGTGCAGCAAATTATATGCATAATATTCCTAATCTTTGACCCAAGATGCGAAAGTTATGAAAACTGCTTTGTTTTTCTTTCTGCTAAGGGAAGCAGACTTCGCCGTTTCTGCGAGCACCAGATGATTTAGATTTATCCTGCTCACAAACAACAAAAAGTCATTCAACAGTCTGGGCTTTACCACTTAATTCCCGTGTAAATACACTACTGAAAAATAACACCTGCTGTCCCTTTGCCTCTCACACCCAGACACTCCAGACATTTTCCAGGAACGATTTTAGAGACAAGTCATTAAACAGCCAGTTCCCTTTCGCCTGATGAGAGTGGTATGCCAGCGCCGTGCATTCATTAGTTGTATTTTTGCCGAGGGTTACAGTCAGATCTCCCGGTGTGGGAGAACAGACATCAAAGATAAAGGACCGCTTTCACTTAGAGAATGATCTCTTTCCCTCGTGCTTTTTCTGATTCATCTTAAAATAATTGAAATGCACAGTTTCGCCGGTTACGTTTTTGTTTACCTTTAGATTTTCCACTTTCGAGGTGAAGTGCGCAATTTCGCCTCCTCAACAGAATCGAAAATAATGAGCATTTTCATTGGTCATTAAAGCTGGGACCATCTCTTCGTCCTGCTAGACTTCTCAAGGTATTTTTAAAGAACAAAAATGGCAGCCGTGTAGATGATGGCATTTGATTTGTTGTTTGGTATGTGGTGTAGTAAAGGCTGATGTGTCATTAGGAATGAAGCCATTGGCTGGGGGCGCAGGTAACATGGCGAGACACACGCGTCCCAGAGGCACTGCCTGTGATCTGCTCATCACAGAGAACCAGCCGCTGGATCCACTCGTTGTGCATTTATGTCAAATGGAATAACAGTAGGATAACATAACCAAGAGTGAATATCACAAACAAACACTTGTAAAAGAGCTATTCTTGTTTGAAGGTACTTTAAGTCGGTATGAGCAGTATATGCTGTGAAAGGGCTGGGTTCCACTGAATCGAATTGTGTTGGGACAACATGAAGAAATTAAGTTTATATAGTTTTGGATAATATAGGAATTAATTCGTATAGTTTTGAATGGGGAAAAGTGTACAGGTCAATATGGCGACTGATGCTCCGCCTTCTAGTACAGGAGCCAATCAGTGATCGATATATAGACTGAGGAGTATCTGAGGAAGGGGCTCGGCTCAAACGTGAGGTTTGTGTAATTCAAACGTTTAGAAATGAATCTAAAGACGCAGCTGTGGTTTAATCTTATTGTTGATTCCTATTATGACATTTAATCGTGAGCTTGGCAAGCAATTTTGGAGAATGGGAGGTGTTTCAAAGATGGCCACCAGGTAAAATTACTTGAAGCATGAAAAAACAAAGGAGAAGTCGAAAAAACAAAGGAGCAAATGATTCTTTCAGCAACATGCAGCGTTCTGGATGAGCTGCAACTCTCTGACTGTCTTTTTGGGAAGGCCAGTGAGGAGTCCATTACAGTAATCCGTCCTGCTGCTGATAAAAGCATGAACAAAGTCCTCACTGAAAACAAAACACCTAATTCTTGCAATGTTTTTGAGATGATAGTAGTTGCTGCTTTGATTTAGCTGATTTAGTTACTGCTGAAACTCATATCTGACTCCAGAATAACACCAAGATTCTTGACCTTATCTTTTGCTGTTTGACCCTTGGAGCCAAGGCATTCAACTTGAGAACTTCATCTCTGTTCCCAAATGCAATGACTTCAGTTTTCTCTTTATTTAGTAAGGCATAAAATACATCCAGGTGGATGTTATCATAGAATATGGCCTGACAGGCTTATCAGCAGCCCAACCAAAGCTTTATTTCTGCAGTAATAACCACCTAGATGTATATTGTCCTGCTTATTACACCGCTATTTCCCACAAGTTGTAAAAATTTGAAATTCTTCTGAAAATTAATAGTTTATTAACTCTTAAACTGAATGCAAAGCTGACAGAAATGGAATCAACTGAATGGAGCAAACTCTAACCGATGTATTATTCAGTCACAAGATGGCGCCAAACAGCCGGTGTTGTGACAGACATGCATATAAATATGGAAGCAAATGCATTCACTGATGATCAATATGTTTTGAGAGCTTGTTTTATAAGTTTCAGTGGTTGTTATTGCAGTATGACATATCTTGGAATGTCATGACTAGCCAATCAGAATCAAGTATTCCAGAGAATCGTGTAATAGTTAACATTATTAATCCATGGAGTCTTTTTGTAAAGTGTTACCCAGTGATTTTTATTAAATTAAGCAAGTCATTAGATTCATTCAAACTTCAAACTAACTATTGAAAACTGTTTTGTGAAAATAATATGTTTGGGGATCTTTACATGTGTGACTTTGACATTGATTTTCTACAGATTTTGAGATATTTTACGCTGTAAACATTACACTTAAGTAATTTTTCTTAACACAAGAGAAGCATTGGTTAGCTTTTATTGTTGCAAGCATAACATATGAATTTTACTTTTCAAAATCCAAACTGGGCGATACGGTGGCTTAGTGGTTAGCACTGTCAACTCACTGCAAGAAGGTTTCAGGTTCGAGTCCCGGCTGGGTCAGTTGTCAGTGTGGAGTTTGCATGTTCTCCCTGCGTTAGCGTGGGTTTCCTCCGGGTGATCTGTTTTCCCCCACAGTCCAAAGACATGCGGTACAGATGAATTGGGTAGGCTGAATTATCTGTAGTGTATGAGTGTGAATAAGTGTGTAGGGATGTTTCCCAGTACCGGGTTGTGGCTGGAAGGCCATCCACTGTGTAAAACATATGCTGGATAAGTTGGTTGCTTATGCCTGCTTTGCATTCTTTCTTATTTGGGAGTAAATTTTGCAAATGGACAACTAAATAAATGTGAACATATGTTCTTTCCTTGTATCCTGCTCTGGCCTACTGTGTGGCTTGGTCGTCTACTTTATAGTGCTTTCTGTGGACAAACATTGCAGTGCTTTATTTGGGTCATTTTGTTTAGGTCAACCAACTGCTGTTCTAGCAGCCATTCTAATAATCCTAAATGTGTGCACCAGAGCAGTCCCGCTGTGGAGTGATAGCTTTAGTAAGGGTTTTGGGAGTCTTGTGTTTTCATTCTCTCTTTTTTTTCTCTCAGCGTGCTGTTTGGTTTTTAGTGTGACACTAACCTTTGTGCACCTTTGTGATTGACTGATCCTACACTCCTAGCTTACCTTGCAAGTAATTGCACTTTCTATTGCTCTTTTCTCTCTTCTTCTGTCTTCCATCCAAGCAACAAAGCAATATGATACCATTCATTTTATACCATTCAAGCTTGTTTGTTTTCCGCAATAGAAGTAATCAACCCAGGCTCATTCTGAAAACGTAGTCCCGCGGACATTTCTGGAGACCGCGAATTATGAAGCCGGGGGTACGTATGGCTGCATTTCATTTTTTTAAACGAACCGGCTGGTCATAAGTGTAAAGTACTTGCAATGTAAGTACATTGTAACAAATTGTTAACTTTAGTGTAAGTACATATTAGTTAAGCCCACTTAAAATATTAAAATCTCTTAAAATCTCTTTTAAATTAGATTTTTGGTGCCACTAAATACTGTATACAGGGGCGTAGCAACCGGGGGGGACAGGGGAGATAAATCCCCCTCACTTTTAGAGACAAACCATTTAGAAACAGGTGATTAATAATTATATCAACGTATGATCTCATACAGCCGTCCCCCCACTTTTAAAATGTCCGCTACGCCCCTGACTGTATATATAGTGGGACCCAAAAATCTAATTAAAAAGATGTCTTTACTTGCTGTCAATCAATAAGATCGAATGAACTAGGAAAGACCATCAACAACAACAAGTATTGCAGCAATGAGAAACCAAGAAAAAGATGCAATTTGTAGGGCTGCACGATTTTCATGCGGATTTTGGCAGTAAAGCCAGCTCCGTTTTGTTTTATTTCCCACCAATTTCTGTTTAACAGACAGATTTTTGTTTCAACACATTTCTAATCATAATAGTTTTAATATCTCATATCTAATAACTTATTTCTTTTATCTTTGCCATGATGACAGCACATAATATTAGACTAGATATTCTTCCTGATACTAGTATTCAGCTTAAAGTGACATTTAAAGGCTTAACTAGCTTAATAAGGTTAAGGTCGGGTAATTAGGCAAGCCATTGTAAAACAGTGGTTTGTTCTGTAGACGATCAAAAACAAATATTGCTTAAGGGGGCTAATAATATTGACCTTAAAATGGCTTTTAAAAAAATGTAAACTGCTTTTAGCTAAAATAAAACAAATAAAACTTTCTCCAGAAGAAAAAGTATTATAGGAAACACTGTAAAAAATTCCTAAACCTGTTAAACAATCCCAATCTGGGAAATATTTAAAAAATATTCACAGGAGGGCGAATAATTTTGACTTCAACTGTAGTTAACTCAATAATTAAGTGCAATAAACAAAGAATTATTGTGTAATTTAAATTTAACTGGGTAGCTATGGATGAAATAATTGCATTGTGAGTATATTTAGCCATTGTTTCTCCACTTCTATACCAGGATCAGTGTTGAATCCGTGAGCAAGGTCAGGTCTTGACAGGTCTGCGGGGCAAACCTAAATTGGAGAGGCAATTAGAGCAGACGGGGTAGAGGGGGAACAGAGAGGAGTGATGAATTACTGGAGGCTCACAAACGGACACAAAAAATGGCCTCTGGTGTATTCCCCCCACAGACTCACACATAGCCCGATGCTGAGATATGACAGCAGGTCTTTGCAGACGTTCACAGTAAAACGCTCCTGGAGGATTTTAGAGAAAACGTACCTTCCGAGCATCATGCCAATCCTCTTTGATCATATCTGTAAATAAGAGCCCTTTCAAGCTAGTTTAAAGGATGGTAATTTTGTTTTGTAGGTCTCCTACAGTAGGTTTACATGCATCAGCGGTCAAACACAATTTCATTTTCTCATAAATTTCAAATCATAGAGAGTCTCACAAGATTTCTTTGAAGACTTACACTCTATAAACTGCTGTCAGGGAGAGTTTAACTGTATAAAAGGTCTGTGATGCAGCTAATACAGTCAGCTGTATTGAAAATGGTTACCAAGAGTTTTTCAACAATCAAGGGACATTTTTAGTCCATAAAAGGTTCTTTACAAAGGGGAAAAGGGTAAGACTTTATTTTGGTGGTCCCTATTGGACATTTTGCTAAGTAAAAGTTGCATTGCGACTACATGCCAATTAACCTTAATTTGAGTATTAGTAGACTGTCTGCTTAATATCCGCTCATACTGCTCCTTAACTGATGTCCTTAACATTTAATGTTGGGATATTTAATCAATTCCATGTGTGTTCAATAAAAAGGTCAGGAGAGGTTTTTGTTCAATGTCAAGTATATTAGTAATTTATTGGATACAAATGAATAATTTGATTCACAGAATTCTGGTGTCCTCAATGCAATGCAAAATTTAGGCCGAATCTCAATTCTATTTTTGTACCCCTTCCCCTTTCCCTTGGCCCTTAAAACTGAGTGTAAAGGGGAAGGGCTTTAAAATTTATCCCTAAGAAATGGGACAGCACTACAACACCTGCACACCTCATCATATGTCATTGCGATCTCTTGCTTCATATGAGATCAGACGATGCCGACTGCTTTAGTTATTACAGTATTCCAGGTATTTATCTTCAAGACATCACTAAAGGCAACCCAGGCTCATTCTGAAAACGTAGTCCCGAGGACGTTTCTGGAGACTGTGAAATACGTCCCGGGAGGTACGTATTTTTGCAGTTTTTGTTTTCGCGAATCCGTGAGAGGCCACTGTGTGTGATTTTTTTGCTTCTCAAAAGTCTCTCGCGAGTGCTGTTCGCGCCCGTGCTGTTCTCGCGTAAACCCACCAGAGGCCGCTGTCGAACAACCATCTGTCCGTCCGACTGGCTGAATGATTGACTGGGCGACCGGCCAATCGGCCGGCCGACCCACCCTCCTCCTTCCCCGGACCCAACCAATTTTACCGATTGACCCGCCCGCTTACTTCCCTAAACCCAACCCACAATTTACAAAAGCCATCCAGAAAAAGAAAAGCCCTCGTCTGATTTTTTTTTACCACGTTTTCGGATTTTACCACATTCTCATCGTTATGAACTTGTTCACTTTATTTCGTGGATTCTGTTTTTGTCTTACCTGATTTCTGGAATCGCTCTTCCCCGGACTCGTTCGTTTTAAAGGTGGAATGCAGCCAGACGTACTTATGGCTACATAATTCATGATCTCCAGAAATGTATTTAGGGCTACGTTTTCAGAATGAGCCTGTGTTGAATATTTCCTTTCATTGCTGTAACATCATCTACAGATATTCATAATACAGGCATATTTAGTAACATAAGAATTAGCAATGAATGTCAAAATTTAAATTAGGGTGAATTATATTGTAAAGATAAGTGACTGACAGTCTTAAAACAGGCCAAACTTGCTGCTGTTCAGCATTTTGTGCATATATTTCTAGATTTTTTATTTATTTCCGCAGCGTATCCCTGATTTGATATGGCAGTAATTGGAATCATTCAGTGCATCCGAGCTCCCCTTTGAATGACTGCTATTTAGAGGCTGCTAATCCTGTTTTTCAGGCAGTGCTCAGCGCTGAAAGTAGAGGGGTATGTATGCGAGACAAATGGAGCAAATTGGTGGGTCTTAATTCAGTGCCGCAATGGGTTGTGTGACCCACAGATCAGCACACATGCCATTATCAGACACTCGCCTGCTTTTGTTAGATCACTTTTGGACAGCACTTCACCTAGAAAGGTACTATCGCCTCCTGAAAACGTACAATCAGTGTGTTGATGAAACTTTTCATTGTTATTTTGACTCTAATAAATGTTTTCTTTTAGAAAAAGCTCTGTACGCTTCTAACACAAAGGCTTCAACAGGCAGAATATCTTGTGTATGTGTAATGGAGGCCAGCAAGTGAAGGGCTGTGCAGGTAACAGACGCTAGAGGCCATGGTCTTTAGCCTCCTTGGTTGAGCAACCGACTCCCATGGGGAAGGTGGCTGATTCGATCCCAGCTCGGATGGGGTTGGGTGGTATAGGACCAGCGGGGTTACATTGGTGCTGTGACCTGGTTAGGAGCAGGGGCGTAGCAAATGGTGGGGATGGGGGGATACATCCCCCTCACTTTTAGAGACAGACCATTTAGAAGCAGGTGATTAATAATTATATGAACGTATGATCTCATACAGCCGCCCCCCTCCCTCCCTTTTAAAATGTCCACTATGCACCTGGATGGGAGTGAGGTTTAGGGGGTTGAGTGTAATGGAGGCCAGCAAGTGAAGTGCTGTGCAGGTAAACCATACTCCTCTGACCTCTAAAAGATGCTCTAGCAACAGACGCTAGAGGCCAGGGTCTTTAGCCTCCTTGGTAGAGCAGCCGACTCCCATGTGAAAGGTGGCCGGTTCGATTACAGCTCGGAGCGTGATGGGTGGTGTGGGACCAGTGGGGTTACATATACTTTAATAATTTTATTACCTGCCTATTATTTAAAAATTGTGTATTTATTTGTATTTATTTGTATTTAAGTACATATTTCTCATAATTTTATTGTACATCATTAATCTGATTTCTACCCAAACCCAACTATTCAATTCAAGTGAATTCATCTTTATTTCTCTAGCGCTTTTACAATGTAGAATGTGTCAAAGCAGCTTTACATAGAAGTTCTAGTAAATGTAAACTGTGTCAGTCCAGATTTCAGTTTAGTTCAGTTCAGTGTGGTTTGATTTTCACTGCTGAAAGTCCAAACACTGAAGAGTAAATCCATTGATGCGCAGCTCCACAAGTCCCAAACCAAGCAAGCCAGTAGCGACAGTGGCGAGGAACAGACTTCACCAATTGACCAAAGTGAATGAAAAAAACCTTGAGAGAAACTAGGGCATCAGTTGGGCATGACCATTTCTCCTCTGGCCAAACTTCTTGTGCAGAGTTGCAGTCTAGGTGCTGGAGGCAGGAGAACGCTGGACGTCCGTTGTGGAGAAGCTGCAGGTGTGAGTATGTATGAGTGGGTGTTCAGGCTGGCCCACGGGATCAATGCAAAGACTCATCTGTTGCTGGGGTCTTTCAGGAATCAGTCTCATGCTCTCCATTCCTTCATGACCACCACAGCATCTACTCAGGATACGGCCTGGTCCAGGATTATGGAGACATCTAGAAGTCCTCTATGATTGGCATCATCTCATCACGGGACTTAGAACAACCACATTTATAACTATAACACTTTAGTTTGGTCACAATTCATGAGCTTAAGCATTAGCTAACAATGCAAACTTAATAATTAGCTGTTTATTAATTGTTAGTAAGGTAGTAGTTGGGTTTGGGTTCATAACTACTAATGACCAGTTAATATCTTAATAATAGGCAGGTAATAAACCAGTAGTTAATAATAGCATTAATAATTAGCAAGTGTAATTACCAACTATTAATAAGCAGCAAATTATGAGTTTATTGAGCTAAATGTCATTCTTAATGATTTGTTGTTAGTGAGAATTGTACCTTAAAATATAATAAAAGTGTTATAGTTAACATAAAGGTCATGTCATCATGGGGTGGCACGGTGGCTCAATGATTAGAACTGTCACCTCACAGCAAGAAGGTTGCTGGTTTGAATCCCAGCTGGGCCAGTTGGCATTTCTGTGTGGAGTTTGCATGTTATCCCCGTCTTGGCGTGGGTTTCCTCCGGGTGCTCCGGTTTCCCCACAGTCCAAAGACATGCAGTATAGGTGAACTGATTAACTAAATTGGCCGCAGTGTATGAGTGTGTGTCTGAATGTGAGAGAGTATGGGTGTTTCCCAGTACTGGGTTGCAGCTGGAAGGGCATCCACTGTGTAAAACATGTGCTGGAATAGTTGGCGGTTCATTCTGCTGTGGCGACCCTTGATAAATAAGGGACTAAGCCGAAGGAAAATGAATGAATGACACTTCATCATCTCCATTAAGTTCTAGGTGACACTAAATTTAAACAATAATTTCTGTCATTTCTAACCTGTCTAAAGACTAATATTTAAAACTATTTTACAAAGCTATTTAAATGTCAATTCTCCTATTTCCGCCAGCACAGAATAGACTCACCAAGCACTGGTAATTTCTGATACTTATCTGTATGTTCAATAAAAGCAAGCGTTCGGGTCACAGTCATTTAAGCTCCCACTACTTAATCTGAACAGGTCTGAAGAGAAGTGTTAGGGTGCAGTGAAGGTGAAAATAACATTAATATCCTATTCAGATATTGCCTGAAGCCAATTCATTAAGCAAATTGCTACTAAAATAGCATATCGACTACTGAGAAGGTAAAGAGGAACCACCAACAGGCCATGGGTGACCAATCCTTTGGAGAGCAAGAGTAAAGTGAATCCAAAAAATTGTTTAAATCCCCCCAAAAAGTCTTATTAAAGATAAAAGCAGATGTGTATATGCATATGTAGGTTTATAAGTGCCACACTGTAAAAAATATTTTGTTATACACTACCTGACAAAAGTCTTGTCGTCGATCCCAGTTGTAAGAGCCTGAGGTGTCAAGACATCTGTGCTGCCATTACATTCCAAACCACAGGAGAGGGGGAATTCTCCAGCAGGATAGCGCTCCTTCTCATACTTCAGCCTCCACATCAAAGCTCCTGAAAGCTTAAGAAGGTCAAGGTGCTCCAGGATTGGACAGCCCAGTCACCAGACATGAACATTATTGAGCATGGGGTAAGATGAAGGAGGAGGTGTTGAAGATGAACACAAAGAATCTTGATGAGCTCTGGGAGTCCTTCAAGAACGCTTTCTTTGCCATTCCAGATGACTTTATTAATCAGTGATTTGAGCCTGTTACGCCTCTGGGAATTCTGCGTGTGTGTGTGTGTGTCTCTCTTTCGTTCTCTCTCTCCCTCTTTCTTGCGCACATGCGCACCTGTTCTCTCTGTCTTTCCTACTTTCTCTTTCGATTTCACAGGTTCAACCCCCTTCAGATTGTTATTGGCTGTAGGATCGGTCAATCATCATTATATTCGGTGATGTGGCAGCTTCTGCAGCCAATCAGAGGGGTTGTCAGGTTTTTGAAAAGACGACAAGTAGGACTCCTGTCTTTGTTTTTGTTCTTTGTTTTAATCTGCTTTCCATTATTTCTTTTGTTTTGGTACTTTATATTGCTTTGCCAAAGTTGTTATTGCCATCTATTGGGATTTGGAGAGGTAGATGTCACGTGACATTCATCCTTACACCACCTAGCGAACCTGTGTATAGACACACCAGGTTTAGGAGTGAGCACTGGCTTTGTATTTTTCTGTTTGGTTAAGATTAGAGTGGGTAAGTTAGGGCCGAAGACTTTCTTTAGATTATTTTGTTTTCAGTTTTGTAAATGGGTTATACTGAATTAGTTTGATTTTTGGTTTTGTTTTTATTTTCTTTCAGCTCCACTCTTGTCCTCTTCCCCTGTGGGGTTTATTATTTTTGGATTATTTTGTTATTATAAATTCTATATAATTTACCTTTTGTGGTTATTGGTTGTTATCTATATTATTATTCTCTTTATATTACTATTTTCTGTTTATCTATGATTTTGGTATAATCAATTATTCTTTTTTTGCAGTATTTTGGTTGATGCATGTTTTTTTCCTTCTTCCATATTATATATATATTATATATTAGATATATTATATATTAGATATATATTATACATTAGATATACATATTACTTACTTCAGTCCCTAGTCTAACATCAAGAAGTTATAACAGAGTCAATAGCCGCGTTTCCACTATCGCGCCTAAAGCGAGCGAGCCAGGGCGAGCCAAGGCCAGTCGTGTTTCCACTATCACTTCCGGGGCGTAATCGGGCCAAAGCGGGGCTTCCTTGGGGCCAGCGTCCGGCCTTTTTCGGCCCGCCGAATACCTTGGGCCAAGGAGGGCCAACTGGGGCTTCGGGGCGGGGTTACGTACAAAGGCGGAGTTTTCCTGTCAGGTAAAGAGGAGACAAGATGCTTTCTTCCCTTACATTTGTTTTGCTATCGCGCTTGATCAACTCACTAAGAAGAAGAAGAAAAAAATGGATAGCAGACAGTACTGGTCAGTTGAGGACACCAGGGCTCTTCTGAACATTTGGGCCGAGGAAAATGTTCAGAGGCAACTAGACGGCGTTTGCAGAAATGAGGACGCCGAACTCGAATATCCTTATCCAGGGATCGCTGTCTGGCCTTACACCAACAGACCACAAACAGTAAAAAAGCAATCGCTTCGGTGTTCTCCATCTTCCAGCTCTCGTAGTGATGCCAGGTTGTGTTTGTGGTTATAATTAGAGTTTTTTGTTCCCGCTGAAGTGGGCGGGTTGTGTGACGGGTTGTGTGACGTTTGATTCGGGGGACGTTCTGGGGGCAGTGTTTGCGTGACGCGCTGCGAGCAACTAGCCCGACAGTGGAAACGCGACATGATTTCGGCCTCATTTCTTAACCTCCCGGGCTATTGGCCCGGCCTGGCCCGATTAAACCCCTGGCTCGCACTGGCCCGATAGTGGAAATGCGGCTATTGCAGAGATGTATGGATGCAGTCCTCTAAGCTCATGATGGAGTCAGACACAATATTCGTTCTGTTTATTCTATACTGTAAACTATTTGTTAAGTGACAAGACTTTTGTCTAAGAAAAGTCAGAGCTTACTGTCCTAATTAAATAAATACATTTTAAGGCATGATCATATTTTATTTTAGTGAATTATGCGTAATCTAGAGGCCTTTGTCTTTCATATAAGCCACTTCTAATGCCAAATGATCGACTTGAAGTCAAGTTATTATTTGCTGTTCCTAAAACTTAGATAGGCGACAAGACTTTGGTCAGGTATTGTAGATTTTTTTGTATGCTTTTGAATTGTTTTATCGGGCCGTTATATTTAGTCCAACAGCTTTTGATGCTGAAAATTTTGAGACAGTGACATTTATTGACATTTTTAATAGTTTGAAGTGATATATTATCTGTATTGATGTTAGAATTAGTGGTGTTGTAATTTCTGCTAAATAGTCCCTCTAAAAAAAGTGATTGTCATGATGAGGTTTGAATCATTTCTTATGTATTTGCCTTAAATAGGCAGTATTTTTAACACTGTCTTAAGAATAAATGTTTTGTTGATGAACTTACTCTTGAGATTTTCACTGTTATAACAGTTTCTAGGTTGCTGTAAGTATCATAACACCCTAGCAACCAAGAATACCATAGCATAAGTTTAGCAGCTGTCTACTTTCACATTTGCTTCTTAAAACACGAGACGCATCTTTCGGGAATGGTTTGAATGTGAATGTAGTTTGAATGTAAATGTGAACCAGGATAACATTTGTATAATAGAAATTCTGACCAAGTTGACGACTTGGTTGGTTGGTTCATTTTCTTTTCGGCTTAGTCCCTTTATTAATCTGGGGTCGCCAAAGTGGAACGATCCGCCAACTTATCCAGCATATGTTTAACGCAGAAGATGCCCTTCCCGCTGCAACCCATCACTGGGAAAGACAGTTAACTTTATACCCTGGTTGAAAGGCACCCGGTTTGATTTGAGAACTGCAGTAGTACACAGAAAATAGAATAATAATTGACTGAGTCATGGTTTAAACTGCTTGTCTTACATAGAGACAGCTTTTCTGGATCTCGGCGTTCTGGGTCATAAGCAGGCCTGACCTGAACAGATGGTCAGTCCATGCACACTTTGACTGGGTTTGGCAATTGGGTCTCCCGGACCAGCATGTGTTTTAATTCTGGGAGAAACCAAAGGAGAACATGCAAGCAACATTCAACTGGGACTTGAACCCTAGACCCTCTTGCTGTAAGTCAAACACTTATATAAACAATAATAACCACTTTAACCCTCGTGTACTGTTCAAATTGACTACTCTTTCATTATGTTTGGGGCTGTTTTTGCCCCACTGACTTCCTTTATAATGATATTTTCTGATTGCAAAGCCATGACACCAATCAATCATGCATTTTGGCTTGTTGTTTGCATTGCTTTATGTTTTTCCCTGTTGAGAAGAGGTAAAACTTTAAATTTTTACTGCCCTATACTTTGATTTGAATGGCGTTCTGATCAATAGATAATTAAAGTGGAGGATGTATGGGTTTGTTATCAGGTGTGTATGCGTGTGTGGGGGGTATGTGTTTCTCAGTGGTGCCATGATTGCAGTCGTAATGGATTAAGCGGCTCTCTGTGTGTTTCTCTAGATAAGACCAGCCTTTTCCGACTCTTTATGGCTCACCAGGTTTCATGTTATCTATACCGCAGTTTCACTCACACAGAAGCGACAGTGAGTGCCAGACTTGTTTCCAGTATTCCAGTGCTGGGATGTCAGTGACAGCTTCTTTAATGCAGATAAGCTGCTGTCGGAGGGAAAGAGGAAGGTCTGGCCGCAGAAAGAGGTGGGAGAGGGAGGTAGAAATCGCTGCGGGGTGAGTGCGAATAGAAAGCATTCTTCATCAGCACCGTCTGTAGGCTCAAAAGCAGATGCTTTGAAGTGTGCATGTGAGCGAGGAGACGCAATGCTTTTTATCACACAGTAAACTGGGATGCTATCTTGTGCTTTATATATGTAGCGAATTAGCTCAGGGGAAATATTAATAATTAATCGTAATTACACTGTTAACGATTTCCTGTAGAATCTAACTAGTGTAACTTAGTGTAAATCGATTACAGCAACATACTGTATTTACATTTAAAGCACCATTTAAGTTGATGTGTGTGTATTTACGGTAGTGTATATCTTTACTGCAAAATATACAGTAATTTTCAAAATGCAGTTTTTAAAAATAAGATAGCATACTGCATAGTTTTTCTACAGTAAGTTTCAGTACATATTACGGTTAAAAGCTGTGTAATTCGCAAAAATCTTTAACAATGCATTTATAATTATAATACACTCAAATATATATATATATATATATATATATATATATATATATATATATATATATATATATATATTTTACTTGTTCAAACTACTTATTTAAAATGACCCGAAACAACACAAAATTGTTGAGATTTCATTGGGTCAACTTAATTTTTTTATGTTCAATCCACATAAATTTGTTAAAAGTGTTAAGTTAACTTAGTCGATTTGTGTTGGGACAACATGAATGAATTGTGCGGAACCCTGCATTTTTTACAGTGTATTTAGATAAGCTACATGCTTTTACTTGACATCTTTGAGTGAAGTGTTTAATTGTTCAAAGAACGATCATTTATATGAAATAACCAAAAATACAAACCTACACAGAGCATGTACACTGAAAAAAATGATGTCTGCAAAATTGTTGCAAACAATTTATATGTGTTGAATATAAACAAACAAATTTAGTCATGTTTAACTTAATGTGTTTGTTTAAATTCAGCCCAAATAAATTTACAACCACTTAACTCAAAAATCTGTTAGTAAAAAGTTATAGCAGTATTGGATATTCCAGCCTGATCTCACGAGAAAACCTAAGTATTTTACGTTTTGTCAGTTTAGTGGCTAATTCGTACAAATTCGTACGAGTTCAGTCGTACGAAATTGTACGATTTTAAAAAGGAGGCGTGGCACCCAACCCCACCCCTAAACCTAACCGTCATTGGGGAATGAGCAAATCGTACTAAATTGTACGAATTAGATAGTACGAATTCATGCGAATTAGCCACTAAATCAAAAAGTTACGAATTGCCGTGAGATTGTGTTGAATATTCAGCAGATCTACAGCCTGAAGGAACTTCAGTTTCATAATTTCATTGTAAAAGGGTTTAGATGACGCCTAATGTCTGTTACAGAGGCTAAATTTGTTACTTGCTTGTCTTGCCATTTAAAAAAAGAGTGCTGAAGCAGTTTGTTGGAGCCTCGGTTGATCTTAGCTGAAGTTAGGTGATGAGACAGAACCAGTTTGAGTCCAAGGGTCAATGCTAGACCAATGCAAATGTCTTTGCAAACGTTTGATCATATCAATGCAACATTGTTAAATAGAAGCATTCTTTCCATTGACGAATGTCACTCGATATTCATTCAAACATCTTTCAAAATTCCCAGAGCAAATATTTTAAGCTTGCTGATGTTATTTTGACATCACCGAGTCGAGATGTGCAACAGACTTGATCTCAATTAATAAGTGGTAAACCTGGATTGAGAGTGCAATAAATATCTCAGAGTAAAATCAATGCTGAGCATGAGCTAGTTAATATTGATGAGCTTTCTCCACTCTGAAACTTCTCAATCTCACTAACACCATCGGTCGAACTGTTCCATGGAAGGAGCTTTTTTCCAGCTGCAGACCCATTATTTGTATGCCCACCAGTCGTCTTCCTCAACAGGTCTTCTGTACGGTCTGTTACTCTGAGATCCTCTCCCTACTGCATTAAACACTGCAACTACAGAAAGACCTGCATTTCTGAGGCTGTGGGAATTTTGAACATTGTACTGTATGTGGGCAGATTTTGTGAATTGTGGTAGGATATAGATCAGGAGCTGCATTGCAATTTTTTAATGGTATATCCAGCCTGATCTCATCCTGGGCTGCCAAATTTCTTTGTCCCAAAAGAAGACATGTCCAAGAGGATGTATGGTCACCCTAGTAAAAAGTCTCAATGCCAACAAAATAGAGTTAATTCCAGTGTACTCTTGACTCATTAGCCCTTTATTTGGTCTTACTTTGGCCAGAATAAACCAGACTTTGTCCACTACAATCAGTGTGAACCTGATGTGTAGCTGTTGTGTCACAAATGAAGGGCATTTCCGAAGATCTTTGTAAAAACAGTTGTTGAAGCCTTTCAGTCAGGAAGTTACAAAGCCATTCATTTTGCTTTAGTGGCTTTAACAAACCCCAATCAGCTGGTGGAAATAGCTTCAGATTGTTTCCAATCTTCCAAGGAGTGGTTGTCCTGTGAAAATCTCTCTGAGAGCAAGGCACAAAAGTACCCAGGAAATCACAAACATCTAAAGATCTTCTCTTACTGCAGTTAAGGTCAGTGTGCGGGACTCAGAAAGCCGCCGCATGGGAACAAATGGGATCCATTTTAGCTAAGTGGTAGCCATTTTTGTTGACTAAGAATCTTTAGCGCTGTATAGATAGATGAATCAAACGTGGAACTCTTTGGTAACAAGAGTCACTTTATGTTAGGAATGAACCAAACTTTATTTTTGATAAACTTTATATCTGCTGTTGCAATGGATGTTGCGTAAACACTGGAAGAACTATGACTCCTGTTCTGTGACTGAGAATTTCTAAGAAGAATATTAGACCATCTGTTTGGGAACAGAGGCTGGTTAATGTAGCACGACCATGATTAAAATCAGCATAAGATTCTGAAAACAAGAAAAAGTTTTGAAAAGAGCCTAATGTGTTCGGTTCAATCTGTATATTTGCACTCACTACTTCTATTTTTAAAAAATATATGTATTTATTCTCTGTTTTTTGTCCTGTCTCTGTAATCCTGTTGCACTGTAGAAGCTCTGTCACGCAAACAAATTCCTCTTATGTGTGAACATACCTGGCAATAAAGCTCCTTCTGATTTCTGATTTCTGATATACATCTAGCCCTGCTTGAATTGATAGAATTAGTTTATTAATATATGTCCACAGTATCTAACTATATGTCTCATTAAAATGATAACAGATCAGTAAACGGCTTCAAGTACTCCCCAATAACAATGGCAGAATTTGTTGTAGTCTTGTGTCATTTCCGATACTGGTATCAATATCAGATCTGAACCCTAAATGTACTGTTAATAAACCTATTAAGAAAAGGAGAAACTCATTTTGGGCAGCACGGTGGCTCAGTGGTTACCACTGTCACCTCAAAGCAAAAAGTTCGCTGGTTCAAATCCCGGCTGGGCCAGTTGGCTTTTCTGTGTGGAGTTTGCATGTTCTCCCCATGTTGGCGTGGGTTTCCTCCGGGTGCTCCGGTTCCCCCCACAGTCCAAACACATGTGCTATAGATAAATTGGATGGACTAAATTGGCCGTAGTGTATGAGTGTGTATGTGAATGCAAGAGGGTATGGATTGTTTCCCAGTACTCCGTTACGGCTGGAAGGGCATTTGCTGGGTTAAACATTCTGCTGTGGTGACCCCTGGCAGTTATGTTTCCTTGTATGTGTATTGACATGAAGGGTTCCTCATTGAGAGCAATTGAATTTCCTGTAGACATAGCAATGCCTAGGAGCTCTTTTAGCATCTTAATAGCGACACTAAAAATACTCGACCATGCTTCGGATTTTGATGCCTTGGCAGTGAGAATTAGTTTCATATCTAGAAACCAGAAAATAAGAGACTCAAGGGTGTACTTTAGTAAGCAACTGGCTTGAACACATCAACACACTGGAGATCTTGATGGACGAACAATGATATTTAAGTTTGGGTTTATATTTTAATCAAAACGTCCATAAAGATATTTATATTGGATCTCTTTACACTCGTAAAGACTCTTTATGGAAGCCGAGGCGATCTGTCTGTACTGTATGTTCAGATGCTTTGTGCCTGCACCGCAGGTTACCTTTCATTACCTGCTAGCGGGATGAGAGACTGCATCCAACATTGTGTTTAATAGTTTTCATGAAGAACCATAATAGCCTCCAGGCTCCCAAAGCATATTGCAGGATGAACCCTCACCTTTCTGTTGCCATGGCAACTTGGGCTAGTGTTTGTGCCGCCCAATTATCTCCCATATTTAGGGGACGGATCTGGGATACCTGCTGGCTCTGACCTATTAGGGTATAGTGTCAGCCATTAAAATGACATGTGCTCTGTGTGTTTTTGTTCATGCATTCAACAGACATGACAGAACGCTGAATTCTGTGCTAAAGGTGTATAAAGTGGCCTTTTCGGAAAGGTATGAAAGATGATAGGCACAAAAATAAATGGGCACAATAAGCCACTGTGTGTGGGGATTTCACAGCGCGACCTTGCGAGATCATATGAATACTCCTGGAGAGGAGTGAGAGGCTGATATGTGAGGTGTGAAAAGCAGACAGACAGACCCAAACCCATTGAGGAGAAAGCGGGTTCTCTGTTCTCTGCTGTACTGCTAACAAGCTACTAGATCAAAAGATTTGAGCTGGAGGATTTGGTCGTCCCTCCATTACACTGCCCTTCCTTCTCAGCAGCGATCTTCCACCTTTTCATCTTGCTTTTGACAGACAACCCCAATGGAAGTCAATGGAGTGGGAGATGCAGGCACACACATGTAGAAATACCGTATCTCAGGATGTTGTTGAGGAAAACGCCAATGAAAGCAGAACGCAGTTTTTGCGGATACTTACACTCTCAGAAATGTAGATTTTATCACTAGTTTCACCAGGGAGACATAATGTCACGTCACTCATCACAATCAAGTCACTATAAATAACCAGAATTTCTTACCTCAAGTATCTTTGTCTTGAAGAATCCCCCCTTCCACCCATAGATAGGGCAGCACAGCAGCCCTGTGGTTAGCACTGTTTCCTCACAGTGAGAATGTCACTAGTTCAAGTCCTTACCAGACCATTCTACGTTTTTGTACAGAGTTAACATGTTCTTCCTGTGCTCGCGTGGCTTTTCCCCGGGTTCTCCGGTTTCCTCCATGCAACATAAGTGAATTGACCAATCCAGATTTGCACCATAACTCTTAGTCAGCTATTTACCTCATAGCAATTCCTACTCGTCAAAAGCATAACAAGCAGGGGAGTTCTCGAGACCTATCCGAGCTCAAACTCCTCTCTCGCCCTTCAAACAGGAGGGAGCCCCGGGCTCGAGGATCTTCTGAGCTCAGGGCTCTCTCTCAGGGGAAAGCATGCCAAACACGCTTTGTTGTCAATCATCAGCTAAGTTTGAACTCTTGAATCTTTATTTCTAAGAGTGTACATTTGTGTTTTTCCATTATTTTTCCATCATTATTTCCTTGTTCTGTTCTCTGCTGAAAACATCCAGCTTAAACCAGCCTAGGCTGGTTGGCTGGTTTTAGCTGGTCGACCAGGCTGTTTTTAGAGGGGTTTTGGCCACTTCCAGGCTGGTTTCCAGCTATTTACAGCCTGGTCTTAGCTGGTCAGGCTGGGAGATGACCAGCTAAATCCAGCTAAAACTAGCTTGACCAGCCTGGTTTAAGCTGAACATAGCTGGTTTAGGCTGGGCTCCCTTTGCATGTTCTCTCAGCGTTTGCGTTTCCTCCGGGTGCTCCGGTTTCCCACACAGTCCAAAGACATGCGGTACAGGTGAATTGAGAAGACTAAATTGTCTGTAGTGTATGAGTGTGAGTGAGTGTGTGTGTGGATGTTTCCCAGAGATGGGTTGTGGCTGGAAGGGCATCCGTTGCGTAGAATATGTGCTGGATAAATTGGCGGTTCATTCCGCTGTGGCGACCCTGGATTAATAAAGGGACTAAGCCAAAAAGAAAATGAATGAATGAATGATTTAATGAACGACGTCATAGTTCCTCCACTCTATTGAAATAAAATTAACCCAACCTTGTTATTTTTTTGTTTTTTGTTTGTTTGTTTAGTTTTTTCATTTTTGACCCAATGTTGGGTTATGACAACCCATAATTTTTTGTAAGATATGTCCCTGTTCTGTTGGATGACACATAAATGTTAACTAAATCTGAAATACAACATATACTGTGTAGCTTACGCTAAAAATGCTCAAGGTCATAGATATGATTTCCCACAAACATACAAACAGGTAAAATATGTATTTTCAATGCTTTGTGAATTGTGAAGTAAATTTTGAAGTAAAGCTACATGTAATGGCGATTTTAGGAGATCTTTTCTCCTTTTCTGTTTAATTTATTGTCATTAGCGACATCAACGACTCCACACCTACTCACAATAAAACATTCTCTACTCTAGCTATTCCCCTGAGATGTTCTCTACTCCATGTGGATACAAGTCCGAGCCCTTTCTGTTTAATTCATTCACAGTACAATATGATGAACTCCAGAGAGTCCGAGAGCGAATCGTGCAGTATCATAAGCTCACTGTTGGACCCTCAGAACAGAAAGGAGCAGCCCTCCTGTAGCAGAAGGTCAAGACAAGCTTGCATGGAAAACATATCAAACCACACTCTGTCACACACAAACCCATACCCTGGCATGCTTTCTCTCCCTCGTCTGGCAAACTTCACAGTGGCCTCTTTGCACCCTGCCTGCACTCAGACCTACAGCCCTGCAGCTTCTTATACCTCATTAATGGACTCAAACCCTTAGTATTCAAAGCGTACCCTGCTGCAGTAGCAGGATTCCAGCATCACTCCACCCGGAAATGTATCCGGCTCATTAAAATATTGTTCAGGGCTACTGTTCATAAAGGCCTCTTTAGACCAAGAACAAAAAGGAAAAACCTAATCAAATCTCTGCCTAAAGGTCTGTTCACATCAAGACCAACAAAATACAGTTCTTGCATGCTTTGAGGCAACATGAAACTAGCATATAACTGTTTTATTGCAGTCCTCACTGTAAAAAATGCTGGGTTCCACACAACCAAGGGCACCTATGGTAAAAAATCTACTTTTCAAGCTGTTTGGACAGACATATGTGCAGGTATGGTGTATAAACTGTCATATTGGGGTGATATAAGCACACCCAGTGCTTTTTTTTTCAATTTAACAACATAAAAACGGTGGACCAATTGGAGCGGTTTTCAAACCGACCGCAACTTTACGTAGGAGAGCGGTCCCCCCGCCCACCAATATTGATTGACAGGCGCGTCATCATATCCTCAGTTTGTTGATTCACGTCCGCCATTTTCAGCGTGAGTTGAAGCGATATCACTAAAGGAACAGGCTAGCTCTATTTTTAGATGCAAGGCTCATTGGGCTCAACACAAGATCAATATTCTCCACATTATCGCTCTAATCGGAATTATTGGTTGTATCTTTAGGTAGGTTTGCAAACATGTGTACTTCTCATTGAGTCTACCTTATACTTCAGCCGTTTGCATTTCTCGCGATCCCAGAAGCTCCCTGTGATCTTAACTAGCATGCGTTTTAGAATTATAAACATCGGTTTCTATCAGGGTACACTCAAGTCGACGGCTGAGCGCTGCGGACCGCTGCAGAAACCTATGTTTAGAATTGAAAAATGCGTGGCGCGACGATTCGGGACACTTCATGTCTCTGGTGCGCCACAGAGAGTGTCTGGTGTGCCGTGTCGCGGCTTCGAGCGGCGCATCCGGTGCCTCAGTCAAAGTTAATTCAGTGTGCGTAGTTATTAGTTTCTGTGTACACTTGAAACTAGCACACAGTTGGCTGTAAAACTGTACAAAGACACAAATGATTTTGTACTCTCTGCTTGGTCTGTGTCAGAGTCGTACATGTACGACTGAATGGTGATCCTCTCACTCCTTCTCCTCTGAGTCTGCCTGTCAGACTCTGTTGCAAACACAGAGCGGGTGAGCTCATGGCCGCGCCCCCTTGTTACGTTGGCGGGAAGCTGAAACTAATTTACATGTGAAGCAACACACCCCTAAATCAGCGAGCTGTGGACACGCCCCCAACATGACACTTTTTAACACATTATAATAAAACAATCTGAATTGTGTTTTAAACTGAACCTAAACTGGCACACTCAGAAGAGCCATCATATTAATATTAAATCATAAAAAAGAGGTAAACTATGGGCCCTTTAATGGTTTTTGCAAATTTGCACATCACACACATTTTTAATATCAAGATTTTTAAAGTTAAATATGTTAAAGAGTGAAATCTATCTTACATTCTGCTAGCAGTGTGCTCAAGTAGGCTATGGACCCAAAAATGGCTCTATTGCCCCCAGAAGACCAAATCCACACCCACCTTAAATTTCATAGATCACCAACTTATTATTACACTTTTTTGTGAAAATTATTTATTTTTTTTAATTAAAGGGTGATTTTGTGGGCCAAAAAAACCCGATTTGTTGCCTGAGGGCAACACCGCGCAATAGAGTTAATAGAAAAAGCACGACTGCAGCCGGTGATCAATGAGATTAGCAGAGTGCAGGCGGGGGCGGAGTTAAAAACGAAGCCGTCAAGCCGGACACTTCGGGGGCTCAAGTTGCGGCAGTCGTGACTGATCACATGACGTGATCTCTTATTTATTTATTGCAATAACGACAAAAGATGTACAGTACAAATAAAACAGAATACAGTCCCTACAAACTATAGTTCATTTTTAAATAATACGGGAATTATAAGTTAAATTTAAGCAACCTATATAACAAATGCAAGAGAAATAAGGGGAAAACGAGAGGGCACATGAAAAGGAAATAAATATCCACGACTTGGGTTATTTTGGATTATAAAAGCATTTTTTAAAAAGCACGTTAATCCAAAACGATTGAACAAAAGGACCAAAATAAATAAGCAGAAGATCCCAGAAAGTTTCCAGAAGTTCCCAGAAAGAGCAAAGTACATCAATCTCACTTTAAACATGTCTGCATAAACGACTATAATCATATATTTTCATATTTAATAAAATATTCTTTTAACTTAATTTGTTAAGAAACCTTTATAGGGATGTCAGGATCATTGATGATAATTATTTTATTACAAGTCTGTAAGCCTAATTTGAGTTAATATTTAGGTTATTCACTAAAATATATAATTTAAATCATTTTTGGAGTTAAATACAGTGAGTAGTCTGTATAAAAAGGTCGAATAAACCTATGCAAACGATCTAGCCCTTATGAACTAATCATTTAACAAAGATGATACTGCAGTAAAATCTTTGAAGTCTTTGTGTATGATGTGTAAGATGGAGAGGGTATAAAAAGTTAATTGATTGTTTTGAAATTTGTGAGACAGAGTTTGCCCAATAATAAACCCGAAACACACGTGGTTGTTGTCATGCGGTGAATCCAGCCAATCGTGTAATATCGGTGTCGTCATCGCAGCTCCAGCAGCCGCTCTTCAGATCCTGCACCGGCTGAATCAGTCGTCTGATCTCGGAGCGCCGTCGTGGTACTTTGATACCGCATGAGACAGTCACGTGGCGTCCGCGCAGCATCAATCTGGACAAAATTTCTAACCAGCATGCACCGCTTTAAGACAGATGTCGATTGATCCGCGCAGTGCTGCATGAAGTCGAGTGCACCTAATATTTTTTGGCGCAAACATGCATTCACAATGGTATGAACCATTATAGGGGTGATCAAATGTATATTTACGTTATCTATTATTTTAGTTAGTAATATTTTTTTAAGATTCAGATCATTTCTTAATTATTAAGGGGCAGACTTCCCCATACATCTTGTTTTGATGTTCTTCAGGGGGATAAAGCGTTAATTAGGGGGGTCAGACCCCCCAAACACCCCTGTAATTCGCACGATGTATACAGTGTCTGCCAGGTCTCAAAAAGTTTGAATAAAGTAAGTTCAAATTCATTCAAACCCATTTTTCGTTGGTTTATTCCATTCTTTATCAGGGATCAAAATTAGACATATGCAACCCGCAATGTTGGGAAACACTCACACACTCTCTCATTAACCCACATACACACATTACGACCAAATTTGCTTCATCCAATTACCTATACACTGCATACTTTTGGGCTGTGGGGTAAACCAGAGCAAATCCTTGCAGACATGAAGAACATGCACACAGAAAGGACTCAAACCAAGATCCTTTTTGCTGTAGGGCAGTCGTGCTAACCACCAAGCCAAAATCAGAGTCACTTCAAGACTATCCAACACAATGTGAAATTGTGCTTGATGGTTGGAAAAATACCCTTCAGAGATACTTTACTTGGGTTGGTCACCCAAAAAGAGACTGTAGTAGATTAGATAGTACGACCAAACCATTAACCATTATCTTTTGGTGGCTAGCTCAATGCCGGAATCCAATTTCAGACCAGAGATAACTGCTCTCAAGAATCTGAGGTGAGTTTACCGTAATAATAGCTGGCTTTCGGTCTATGGAAAAGTAAGTATACATGTATTCCCAAAACACAGGGGGGAAACGTACAATAATATCAGTTTAAAAGCAAAGCAAACCACATCAGTGTACCTCACAGCATTCCTTCTTGTTAAAAACTGCTCTTGATGTTCTCTCAAATTGTTAAATGTTAGATTAGATCTTGGTCAGGACTGAAACCAGCCACCCACTAGATACTGCAAACATGTCTCAAAGGTGCAATAGGTTTGTTATGCTCTTCGCATCCACACTGCAATCATTAAATTGAGTGGTGTAAATGTACCCAACAGGCACACAACATCATAAGACGTTAAAGGGCACCTATTTTACCCCTTTTACAAGATGTAAGATACGTTTTTGGTGCGTCCAGAATGTGTCTGTAAAGTTTCAGCTCAAAACATCCTGCAGAATCTGCTCACTTTGGTGTCTTGAGTTCAGTGTAGCTGTTTTTGTAGCCTGTGGCTTTAAATGCAAATGAGCTGCTTCTCCCCATGCACCGTTCTCACGTGCATGTCTACTTCTCATGTGTTACAGCAGATAAACAGCAGTCAGTGACAGAGACAGACATGGATGAAGCTGAAATAACGTCATTAGTCACCAAGTAAGTTTATTTGAGTATCTGTGATGGGGTTTTTCAAGCCTTTCTGACACGATGAGTCTCACACAAATGCCGTTTGCAGTACAAACACACACACATTTATATGCACATTTACTGACACCATGTGGTCGTGGTGATTATAGCGGTTAATTTTACTATTTTTATTACAAACATGCTCTGTTTTAAAAACGTTTTATACTTATAAAACTTATAAAATCACGTTGGAAGAGATACTTTAATCCCAGTTTCTTTGCAAAAACTGTTCTGTGGACATGTGTATACATGTTATTATAGAAACATGCCGCCTGTCAATCAATTCGCTGGGCGGGAAAAACCGCACTCCTACGTCACATTGTGTTGGGCCTCAAAATCACTGGGATTTAGACCCTATTTTAACATCAAGAAATAAAAAAAGAGACTTATTGTGTTTCTATCACTCCAATATGACTGTCTACACACTATACTACACATAGTTCTGTCCAAACAGCTTACAGAAGTTGATTTTCATCATAAGTGCCCTATAATATCAGGTTAGATTTAGGTTGTGATGTCAGGTGACCATAATTCAATGTCTAGCCAGCGTCTAAGGACAACATGATTTTGACGTCCAATAACAGCGTTGATATTTGGTTGAATTTACATTGTGTTGGAATGTGACCAAAATCCAACGTCGAGCCAACGCCATATTGATGTCAAATACTGACATTTATTCATCAGATATGGCAACCAAAATCCAACGTCTGATAGACGTCATAGTAATAACGTCCACACAACGTCAAGCTGTTGATATTTGGTTGATTTTAGGTTGGATGTTGGACAGTGATGTCCTGACATTGGGTTCTGATGTCAACCCCATTTTCATTTCCAAACAAAATGCAATGTCCCTCGACGTTGGGGTACAACTTTAATCCGACATTATGTTGACGTCCTGTGCCTGCTGGGTATTGTCTGTGGAAGTTGTAGGACCAAGAAAAGGTTGTCTAATCAAAAAGTTCCTTTCAAATTTTGTGATGGACTGTCCTACCTTTCTGTCAAAATATGTAATGCATATCTCTGCACATCCTTTTTTAAACAGAAAGTATTCATAGTATGTTCACAGACATGTTTCAGACAGAGAAACTACTGTCTTTTTTAGGTTTGGTATTGTAATTACTATTTGTACTGTAAAGTTTTATCTCTGATGAATGTTACATGATGTATTGTAGTGATGTTGTCTAGTAGTGCGCCTTCATGCATTCAGGAGACATGGCTTTTGGATGTGATTTGCATGTGTAGGCTTTGAGTGCTATGAGGCTTACCTTACCAAGTTTTCATAGTGCAACTTTAACGGCGAAACAATTGAGTTTGTTAAAACCAGGCTGAAAAAGCAAGGAGCAGAATGAGGTTTGGTACTCCAGAAGTCCACAAGACTGAGATAGGAAATAGTTGGTTGAATGCGCAAAAATTCATTGCCTTGACAAAGCAGATCAGGTTACGGAGGGAAAGCAGACTGAAGAGAAGTGATGTTTGACCTTGCAATGCTGTTGGCACCAGACATTAGATGGCAAATCAAGTTGGTTGAGGTTTGGATCCCGTTTGTAGAATCTGCCAGAGAACTGGGGATTGTGGAGGGCCAAAAATAAAAAAGCCAAGAATCAGCTGAGAATCTGATCTACACGACGGAACACAGAACTTACTTGGCTGTTGGTCTTTTCCACTTGATGTAAACAGATTAATTGCTCCCCTGCCTCCTTTGCAGTGCCAGGGTACCAAAAAAACGACGTCAAATTAAGTTGGCTCTCAAACAAATTGGAAGATTGTTTTATTTGTGGCCCTTTCTTTCTGGTTTAGTCACTGGAAATGCTGAAGGCAGAAGTGAATAAATTGAACATCATAACAGAAATCCTCACGGTAATCAGATTCATTATATTTCTTTAGAAAATCCAGCCAACCTTGATCAAATACTGCTTCAGAATTGATTATGGAGGCTGACTTATGGTTGTCTAGACGTATTGTTGTAGGTGTGATATCCTCGTGGCAGTTATGCAAAGTTTTAGTTGTTTTCTGTTGCTGATGATGAGAGCCGATGATGAAATTCCTAGTACACAGAGATTAACTGGCTAGAGTTTAATGAAGTAAGCCTGATTTTTATGCGCTGCATTATTTAACCAGTGTTAGTGTTATTATGGCAAAGCCATAATTTACTTAGAAATCAAAGTCGATGGCTAAAAAGTAGCCGCAATCAAGAAAATCATAATAGTTCAAATCTAACAATGTTTAGGTCACAGTAAGGCAACATCAATATATCACAGAGACAACATCTGAACAAGGTAGTTAACAGGTAGTGAATTACATTAAAGAAGTGGTGTTTGTTAATCAGTGTCAGGGGATCAATATTATTGGTAGATGGAGTTCTGCTGCCTGGACTGAGAATTAGCCAGCCTGATCTCACGAGAAAACGTAAGTATTTTTACGTTTTGTCTGTTTAGTGGCGAGTTCAGTCGTACATTTTAAAAAGGAGGCGTGGCACCTAACCCCACCCCTAAACCCAACCGTCATTGGGGGATGAGCAAATCGTACTTAATTGTACGAATTAGATCGTACGAATTCTTACGAATTAGCCACTAAATCAAAACGTTACGAATTGCCGTGAGGTTGTGTTGGAATTAGCAGATGTAAATGTAGTGGCATTAGGGTCCAGCAGGAGCAGGTAAGAATAGTAATGCCTATGTTACTGTAAATCGATGCTTTATGTCAAAGTTGGTGTGAATTTATGCCAGTACGTTTACATTTTTGTGATTTTTTTTATGTTATGCATTCTCCACAATTCCATCCGGGTACAGAATATTTGTGTTTTTAATGATTCAAAAATTATGCCTATTAATCTTAGGCAGTTTCTCTTGCAATTATCAGTATATTATTCAGTATATTATCAGTATATTATTACATGCTTGAAAGTATTCATTTGGATGGAATATGCTGCAACTTTCTATCCCACAGTTTGCTAATGAGATGATACTTGTTGTCAATCATTTTACAGTTATTGGTTTTTCTGAAAACCCCTGAATGTCCCCTTGAGTCAAACTGAACTCTGTATGACAGCATATTATAACATGTTAAAGAAACAGCAATGGTTTTATTGCCGTCGTATTGCTCTGTGTGGGTGCTGTAAATTATAACCATCGTTGTGACTGGAAAGCACCTGGGATCTCCTGCCTTTTGTGTACTTTTTTTTTCTATCGGTCTTTTTGTTTCAGCGATATGAAAAGCATAATGAATGCTGGTCCATAACAGAATGAAACAGATGTCTTTAATGCTAAGCGCCACATTGTGCCCTGACAATTATGGGCTGATGTTTTACAAGCTGAACAGTTTCCAAAGCTCTCTGCTCTCTTAATCGTATCTTGGCCTGGAGCTAAGATAAATCTCAGTGTAACACATTTCATGGTAATACCACAACTTCTCAAAGTATTGATCATTTTTCTAAATGTCACCCTTTGCATATGGCTCTCATCTGGGTTTTAATGGGAGACTGATCCTTAGGCCAGGGGATTTCAAATTAGGGTCCAGGGAAATGTTTGTATAAAACCCATTAAAACTGTAAGGCGTCACTTTACTTGAAGGGGTCATGAATATTAGGATTTTAGATGACAATTTTTGAGATGACATCTTGACATAAACAAAAACATCATAACTTTGTCTTGGTCAAGACAACTTGACATTAACGAAACAACATATCTCATCATAAATAACCTCAACTGCAGTGGTACGGATTGAATTTGCCATTAAAATGTCATTGAATATTAATAATGCTGTTATAAAATAATTTGACAGAGTATTGGCGCTTTTAATAAGAACATTCGTTCATTCAGTTTCTTTTCAGCTAAGTCCCTTTATTAATCAGGGGTTGACACAGCGGAATGAACCGCCAACTAATCCAGCATATGTTTTACGCAGTGGATGCCCTTCCAGCTGCAACCCATCACTGGAAAACACCCATACACTTGTGCATTCACACACATACACTACGGACAATTTAGCTTATTCAGTTCACCTGTACCGCATGCCTTTGGACTGTGGGGGAAACCGAAGCACCCACCATTACACGCCAACACGGAGAGAACATGCAAACTCTACACAGAAATGCCATCTTACCCAGCCAGGGCTCGAACCAGTGACCTCCCTGCTGTGAGGCGATCGTTCTACCCACTACGCCACTGTGTCACCCTTAATAAGAAGATTTAATGGCAAATTAATTTGTTCCACCAAAAAAAAAGTGATCAGGAAAATATTTATGACACAATTAAGTCAATCATGTTTATGACAGATTTATGACAAGTCATGTTGTCTTGCTAATGCCAAGTGGTCACTGCAAAGACAGGTTGTGATATGTTTGTCAAATTATAGGGACAAAAACAGATTAAACAGTGTTATATTTTCACATAAATTGACATAACTGAGTTTAATAACAAGTCATAAGCATGCATAAAATCTCATGCAGTCTTATGAACACTCCCTATGAATACCCCTTTCTTCCCCATTCTGATGCTCGCATTGAACTGCAGCAGATCGTCTTGACCATGTCTACATGGCTACATGCATTGAGTTGCTGCCATGTGATTGGCTGATTAGACATTTACATCAACGAGCAGTTGGAGAGGCGTACCTAATACAGTGGCCGGTGAGTGTATATGTATATAACACAATCAACCCAGGCTCATTCTGAAAACGTAGTCCCGAGGTCGTTTCTGGGGACCGCGAAATACGTCCCGGGAGGGGACTCTGTTTTTGGTTTTCGCGAATCCGTGAGAGGCATCTGTGTGCGCCTTTTTCGCTTCTCGGACACCAACAATTTACAAAAGCCGTCCGGAAAAAGAAAGGCCCTCGTCCGATTTTTTTTACCACATTTTTACCACAGATTTTACCACACTCTCACCCTGTTATGAACATCTTCACTTTATTTCTTGGATTCTGTTTTAGTCTTACCTGATTTCTGGAACTGCTTCCCCGGACTCGAACACAGTCGTCGTCGTCAGCTACTCTCTGCGTCTCGAGTCTGCCGACGTACAGGACGAGCTAACCGGACAAACTGGTTGCGGCCGGAAAGCCCTCCACACGAAGGTAAGCGGTCAGCCGACGAGCGCTAAAAGGAACGGCGTCATACCGCCCCGCAACGTTCGCCTAAATAACGAAATGCAGCCATACGTACCTCCGGCTACATAATTAGCTGTCTCCAGAAACGTCCTCGGGACTACGTTTTCAGAATGAGCCAGGGTTGAACATAATTGTTAAGACTTCAGAATAATGGTCTATTAGTTAATGTAATTACTGACATTAACTAAGCATAAATAAATGCAGTAATGTATTACTAATAGTTTGTTCACGTTAGTAAATATAGTAACTAATAGACTATTTTTTAAAGTTACCCAATACAATTGCAATGGTTGAAATATGTTGCTTATACTGTACAGTATGACTTTTTAGAATCATGAACTTGTTTGTCATGTGTGATATATATATTGCCATATATCAGATTTTTACACCAACAGTTTAAACCTTTTACGTTTAAGGATGATGTCCCTGGCATGAGTATTGGTCCCTTGCATCTAAATGAAATGTTCTAAATGAAACCCCTGACTTATAAAGCCTCTTTATTTGATGCTTGGTACTTCTCCAAGAACCACAAGCAAGTAACTTTTCCACTCATGTTAGGATTGAAAGATTCGACTGGTTAATGTGTGTTGGTATAGCAGTGTGTGTGTGTTTTTAGTCAGCATTTGCACTAACCCTTGATTGCATGTGTAAATGAGAAAAGAAAGGGAACGTTGTCAGTATGAGCTGATAACACATTGGGATCTTCTTGGTTAATGGAGGTTCTAGGAGGTTATCAGCTTTGGAGGACACACACGCGCACACACAAATAAACACACACCTGATTGCCACAGGCTTGGCTGATGATTAGATCTGGGAATGTGTTTACCTTCTGTGAAGAAGTGACATTGTGAAGAAATGCCAGCGGTGGATTCAGGAGACGCGTTTGTGGAGCCTTTCTCTATTTTTCTATCATTACTTTGACATTGCTTTATATAACAAAATATCTACAGAAAAGGAGAAAAATTGGCAGGGATTAACAAGACAGCATTTTTTTAAATCATTTAACTTAAACTTGTACCTTCGAATCACTGCAGGCTCTGTAATTTCTCTCATAATGCAACAAATTGCAGCAAAAAGAATAACCATACTGAACTGCACAGCACTGGGATCATTTGGAGTCATCATTTAGATTAATGTCACCATATTCAAGTTAACATGGCTCTAGTTCTGAGCCAGTGGCTGTTTGCTGCTCATATTTACAGCCGATAGCATCCTTACCGCGGACTCTTATTCTGGAATCTGATTCAGTATTTTGCTCATTCTGAAAACGTAGCCCTATATACTTTTTTTAGGACACCGTGAGTTATGTAGCCAGAGGTAGGTATGACTGCATATCATTTAAACGAATGCTACTAAGCGCTTCCCAGCTGAAAGCTTACCTCCAGAGGGACGGCTTTCCCACTGTAACCAGTTTGTCCTGTTAGCTCGCTATGTACGTCAGCGAACTTGAGACGCAGAGGGGAGTGGACCATAATGACGGGGTTCGAGTGCAGTGAAGAACGGTTCCAGAAAGTAGGTAAGACGAAAACAGAATCCAAAAATAAAATAAACGAGTAAATAACAGGGTGAGAATGTGGTAAAATCTGAAAATGTGTTAAAAATCAGCCGAGGGCTTTTCTTATTCTGGATTGCTTTTGAAAAATTGTTTGTTGGGTTTAGGGAAGTGGGTGGACACTGGTCAATCAATACAATTGGTTGGGTTTAGGGAAGAAGGAGGGTGGGTCAGTTGATCGGTCAGTGAGTCAAACAGCGGCCTTCTGGTGGGTTTACATGAAAACAGTAGGCGTGAATTGCACTCGCGAGAGATATTTGAGATCTCTAAAAGCATACACAGCAGCCTCTGGTGGATTTGCGAAAATTAAAACTGCAAAAAAACGTAGCTCCTGCAGTTTCCAGAAACCTATGTAATGGTTTGTTTTCAGAATGAACCTGGGTTGGTTCTTTGTATTGTTTAAACATGAGTGTTAATATGTTTTGGATCAATCTAATGCCAATATTTGGCCGTATTCTTCTGTTATTTGTTCCAGAGTTACTGAGGAAAAGTTTGATAACTTTATATAAATTAAATGCTGAATCAAAATAGGGCATCTTCGTATTGATGTCTGTTAAATATTGTTCATTAATAATTTTTTTTTAAACATAATATAAGTATTTGATAAAATATTTGTATTTAAAAAGACCTGCATTTGTATTGCTTGACAATTGAACAATACATTGTTCTGCTCAAGTTTACAGTCGATAGCATTGTTACCACAGACTCTTATTCTGGAATCTGATTCAGTTCTTTATATTGTTTAAACATGAATGTTAATATGTTCTGAATCAATATAACAGCAATATTTGATCTCATTTTCTGTTATTTGTTCCAGAGGACCGGGGGAAACTTTAAGTTTGATAACTTTGTGTGGTTTATTTATAAACTAATTTCGAGAGGATTACGTGCTTATGATCAACACGGCTGGCTCCTCATTAGCTCTGTAATCTGACCCATTAGATGATTACGGAAGCATTATAAATAACCAGAGTTTTGCACTCCAGTTATCTTCGTCTTGAAGCTTCCCCCCTTCCACCCCTACTTCCTCCCCTATTTCCGATAGGGCGACACGGTGGCCCAGTAGCTAGCACTGTTGCCTCACAGCAAGAACACCGCTGGTCCAACCTCCTATCGGGCTGGTTGGCGTTTCTGTGCGGAGTTTACATGTTCTCCCCGTGTTCGCGTGGGTTTTCCCCGGGTCCCCCGGTTTCCTCCCACCGTCAAAAAACATAAACTATAGCCAATCGACTAAACCAAATTATCACCAAAAACAACACTAGTTTACACTTCTCACACGGCGACAAGCAGGGGAGTCCTCAAGACCTACCTGAGGTTGAACTCCGCTCTCGCCCTTCTAACAGGAGGGAGCCCTGTTTTGAATCAATCTTTTGGCAATATTTGGTCCCATTCTTCTGTTATTTGTTCCAGAGGACCGAGGGAAACTTTAAGTTTGATAACTTTATAGAAATTAAACGCTGTATCAAAATAGGGTTGTCGTTGTTGTTGGTGGTGGTCTTTTGCCTGAATTGCTTGGCATCTTAAAATTGGTATTTGTTAAATATTGATCACAACTAACAATAAAAAAAACATAATATCAGTATTTAATATCTTGTATTTAAAAGGCCTGCATTTGTAGTGATTGGCAATTGAACAAAACATTGCTTACAGCCGATAGCATCCTTATCACGGACTCTTATTCTGGAATCTGATGTAGTCCTTTATATTGTTTAAACATGAATGTTAATATGATTTGGATCAATCTAATGCCAATATTTGGCCGTATTCTTCTGTTATTTGTTCCAGAGCAACTGAGGGAAACTTGTAGTTTGATAACTTTATATAAATTAAATGCTGTATTAAAATGAGGTTGTTGATGGTGGTCTTTTGCCTAAAGTGCTTAGGATCTTCATATTGATGTGTTAAATATTGTTCATAAATAATTAACATATTTTTAAAACATAATATAAGTATTTAATAAAACATTTTGTATTTAAAACGACCTGTAGTGATTGACAATTGCCAATACATTGTTCTGCCATCAGATGTGGGTATAGTCCAGATCACCTTCCTCAGCAGACATTCAAACATACAGTATGCTTTAAATTAGATTCATTCTAGATTAAGAACATGATTAAAAGAGGTAATGTTAGTGAACTGTTAAATATATGGGAGAGTAATACAGACAGAACTTGTGCATTTTATTATTTCCGACTGTCAAGAGTGTTAAAATGCTAACTTAAGCATCATGTTTTGCATCAGTTTAACAGGAAACAAAGATATAGCCAAGCAAACCTCAATCCAAAACAAATCATTTACTCAAGTAGCCTATTTGTGTCTGCTTTTAACAAGAACTTGGGTTATTTAGTATGCAAAAATGCTCTGTTTATACTGAGAGGAGAAGAGTAGTGAATAGCAAAATGGCAGAATTGTTCTGTTTGCAGAACGCAAACCAATTACTCCTCACAGTAACACTCGCTGCACTGGATCAACCCAGCACTGGGTGGTTCACTGCACACCAATTTGTTTTTCTTTCATGCCTGTTGGTCTAATACTGCAAGTGCATCCGGGTCTACGGTAGTCAGTAACGATTTCACAAAAGTACTTAAAATAGCAGCTTAAGTAGTCAAGTGTTTCCTTAAGTTGAATAACTCTAATATTCTTCAAGAGTTCAAACTTAGCTTATGATTGATAATAAAGCTTGTTTGGCATGCTGTCCCAGGAGAGAGCCCTGAGCTAAGAAAATCAAGCATGGGGCTCCCTCCCATTTAAAGGGCGAGAGGAGTGTCTGAGCTCAGATAGGTCTTGAGAACTCCCCTGCTTGTTTATGGCTAATGACGAGTTAGGAATTGCTATATAGAGATATTGTAACACAGGGAGTGACAGAGACAACTGAGGTTTAGGATCCACGTGCAGGTTTATTCAAACTCAGGGAGGCAATGGTCAACACAGGTGCAAACAGATGTATGAAGGCAGTCCAGAATCGTAATCAGTCACAGGCGAGAGGTCGGTATACAGGCGGCAGACAAGGAGAAAGGGAAACCAGGCAAAGATCAAAACACGGAGGAACAAGACTAAGGGAAAACGCGTTGTAGTGTCACTACACAGATAACAAGACTCGGCAAAAGCAGGAAGTGTGTGTGTTGTTTAAATAGTGTGTGTAATCAGTCTTTGACAATCCTCAGCTGGTGCAAGTGTAATCAGTCAAAATGAGGAAGCATGTGTGTTTGTGAACGGAGTGCATGTATGAAAATGTAGTCCATGAATGGCGGATTTGTAGTCCATAAGTTATTGTGAGGGTGAGTGCTTACCAGCGACCTCTGGTGGTTAGAGATCGCTGGTAATCATGACAGATATATTGCTGACTAAGGCCCCATTTACACAGTCAGGTCTTGATGCCCAATTCCGATTTGTTGCCTATATCTGATTTTTTTGCCTGTTCGTTTACACGTTCTTTTGATAGTGACCCATTTGCGATTCATGGGTTTACACTTGACATACAATTTACGTATTACATACGTATTACGTATGCATAAAGGCATGTTCTAGCATCTGCGCCACACTAGCCATGATGGAAGAAATTGTCTTGCTTTTAGCTCTGCGAAATATGCGAACTGTAAAATGATTTTGAGGCGGAGGAAGAGGGAAAGGGTCGTCATCGCAGCTTGCGGCTATGGTTAATATATGGTGTCCTCAACTGTCTCATTTCCCTACAGGGCAAGAAGGCAGGTAACTTCTGCCACTGACCACTTTCCTCCTCCGTGTTTGCTCTGTTGTTGTTGTTTACCGCGTCAGCGTCTCCACACACGCTCTTCCTTCTACATCATTAAATCACATGTACCACATTGTCGCAAGTTTAATGACGTACAAAATGGAATGCCTCAATAAATCCGATCTGCCTGTTTAGGGATTAGGTATGATAGCCACATTGTCACATATGCGATTATTATCTGATTTATTTCCACATATGAAGGAGGCCTGAAACCGATCTCTGAATATGCGAATCTATGGTCATACATGGTCATAGAACAGATCCTATCTCTGTCACATATGAGCAAAAAATTGGAATTGGGTCACATTTAACTGGCAGTGTAAACGGGGCTTAAGAGCTCATCTATGGTGCCAATGTGGTTTAGTCAATTCACTTATGTCGCATGCCTTTAGACTAGGGGTGGGCAAACTCGGTCCTGGAGGGCCGGTGTCCTGCAGGGTTTTGCTCCAATACCAATCAAACACACCTGAACAAGCTAATCAGTGTCTTCAGATCACTAGAAATCTATAAGCAGGTGTGTTTGATTAGAGTTAGAGCTAAACTCTGCAGGACACCGGCCCTCCAGGACTGAGTTTGCCCAGCCCTGCTTTAGACGGTGGGAGGAAACCGGGGAACCCGTTGGAAAACCCATGCAAACGCTGGGAGAACAGGTAAACTCCACACAGAAACGTCGACTGGCCTGGTAAGGACTTTAACCTGTGACATTCCTGCTGTGAGGCAACAGTGCTAACCAATTGGCTGCTGTGTCTCCTATCTTTGAAAAGGGTGGAGTAGGGGTGGAAGGGGGGATTCTTCAAGACGAAACTAACTAAGGTGAGAAACTCAGGTTATTTATAGTGACTTAGGAATCATCTGATTGGTGCGTGGTGTTAGCTAATGCAGGATCAGCTGTGGTCAATCATAAGAACGTGATCTTATCTACAAAATGCAGTATTACACTGACTTTCTTTTTAGTCATGAAATAGTCCCTGAATTTAATCTCTAGCTTCAATTTATGTATGGTTTAAAGAGATTTCTGTAAAAGGTTGTTTTCTATCAATCTTTCTGACAGAGCTGGCATGTAATATGTTGAAAAATTCCCCTTAGCTGAAACACATACAAGACAAAAATATATATATATATTTGCAGAAATCAATCATATAAATTCAATATAAATACAGTAATTAAATACAATTCTGTAGCTCCAGGTCAACTATAATTCTGTAACACGGGGAGTGACAGAGACAGTTGAATTTAGGATCCACTTGCAGGTTAATTCGACGTCAGGCAAGCAATGGTCAACACAGGTGCAAACAGATGTATACAGGCAGTCCAGAATCGTAGTATAAACACAGGCGAGAGGTCAGAAGGCAGGCGGTGAACAGGGACAAAAGTATAAACAAGACTAGGGTCAAAACACAGGAAAACAAGACTAGGAGAAACGCATTATATTGTCACTTTACAGATAACAAGACTCAGCCATGGAAGTGAGAGTGTGTGCTGATTAAATAGTGTCTGTAATCAGTCTAGAAGCTGCATCAGCTGTGAGAGTCTAATCAGTGGTAATGAGGAAGCTTGTGTGTGTGTGAACGGAGTGCATGTATGAATATGTAGTCCATGAATGGCGGATTTGTAGTCCATTTGTGCAAACCAGTGATCTAGGGAGTCACGATCGCTGGTGACCGTGACAAATTCTTATCATTGTATATTTTGCAATGTGACAAATGTGGAGGTGCACATTGCGATATCAATACTGAAACAATATATTAGCCCTACTCCACACCCTGCAACATGATGTTCATTTGTCATCATATTTTTGGAAAATATGCACAAATACATCTCAGCAGCTGGATTTCCATCACCCAGCATTTGTTAATGTGGGTTTTTTCTCACCCAAAACAGCTTTGTTAACGAAGCTAACCTCCATATGTAGCTTTATTGGTGCGCTTTAAAGCATGTAATATGCCGCCACACAACATTGGAGACCACATGATGTCATAATTGCCATGATGCAAACGAATCACTGAGCATTTAAATGTGGCGGCCATAAAATTTGGCAGCAAATTGAAAAATGGTGTTGCTTGTTGAATGAGGGCATATATCCAGCATCCTTCAAAACGTATTATTTTCATTCATTCATTCATTTTCTTTTCGGCTTAGTCCCTTTATTAATCTGGGGTTTGCACAGCGGAATGAACCGCCAACTTATCCAGCATATTCTTTTATGCAGCGGATGCCCTTCCAGCTGCAACCATCCACAAAGAAAAGCCAACTCACCCAGCCGAGGCTCGAAACAGCAACCTTCTTGCTGTGAGGCGATTGTGCTACCCACTGCACCCCCGTGATGCCGTATTAGTTTGTGTTCAACAGAAAAAAAGAATCTGATAAAGGTTCAGATCAAATAAATCCTCCTTTTTGAGTGAACTATCCCTTTAATGTGAAACTACACCCTGTCACATTGAGTCACCAGCTCCCCAATTAAAATGAATGGGATCATGATACCTTTTCATAACTCCCACGTCCAGTGTGCAGGTTCTGTGGCAATAGTTACAGCTCACGCTGGGGTATATCTGGCCTCCCTGTGCAAGCCGGACCACATCATGAATTTTGTCCTTCCTTCGTGGGAGGAAGGATGCCAACCAGAGCCAAAGTAATTGAGCCACCCGTGTCTTGCATGACTGAAGCTCGCATCTGATTCGCCCAGACCTCGTCCTCCTACTACTGAACTTTAGCGGTGACCTGATGACGAATGCAACCCAAGAGTGCAGTCTGAATCACTCATAGCACAAGTATAGTGTGCGGAAAATCAATGGCTCAAAAATATCTGGTTTAATATCAACCTCAAAGTCTTTTAAACATAACGATGAGGCTTCAACCTTAGAAAGACCCCAAAATCAGTGTAACACCATATCCTAACAACACACAACATGACAAGATTCCGACATTGTTGTTTAGCCATGACATTGCAGAAATCACATCACATGTAATTTGGACACAAGGACATAATAGGCAAAAACACAATATATGGGTCAAGTTATATAGTATATAGTGTACTTCCAAAAAAAAAGGTGATGTTTATGTGTACATGTACAATTAACTTAATTCCATGAAGATTATTTACAAATTTCCTACTGTAACTACAGTATATGAAAACTCAATCTTTTGATTTACAGTGTTCATTGCTAAAGCACTTCATTCTGACAGCAGTGAAGTACATAGTTTTGACAACTAGTGGATGAACTAGGCAGTGCAGTCCAAACATGACACCCAGGTTCCCAGATTGACGACGCAAACAAGAATGAGTGTTCCTGGCAAACAAGCCTTACACACTTTACACTATAAGCTGATCAGCTTACGTTTACACTTGTAATATTTATATTGTTTGCTAATAAAAACCAAACATCAATGCGTTTCATTTCAGAGGCTGCCATGGTCCTCTAGGGCAGTGTTTCCCAACCCTGTTCCTGGAGGCACACCAACAGTACATATTTTGGATGTCTCCCTTTTCTGACCCATTAACTTCAGGTGTTGGAGTCTCTTCTGATGTTATGATAAGTTGATTCAGGTGTGTTTGATTAGGGAGAGGTTGAAAATGTGTACTGTTGGTGTGCCTTCAGGAACAGGGATGGGAAACACTGCTCTAGAGCAGGCATGTCCACACTCAGTCCTGCAGGGGCGGTGTTCTGCAAAGTTTAGTTCCAACCCCAATCAGACACACCTGGGCTAGCTAATCAAGCTCTGACTAGGCTATCTAGATACATCCTTGCAGGTGTTTTGAGGCAAGTTGGAGCTAAAATCTGCAGGACACCGGCAACTCCAGGACTGAGTTTGGACACCCCTGCACTAGAGGTCACATTTTCAGGTATGCCCCTAGACCAGTGTTTCCCAACCCTGTTCCTGAAGGCACACCAACAGTACACATTTTCAACCTCTCCCTAATCAAACACACCTGAATCAACTTATCATAACATCAGAAGAGACTCCAACACCTGAAGTCAATGGGTCAGAAAAGGGAGACGTCCAAAAAATGTACTGTTGGTGTGCCTCCAGGAACAGGGTTGGGAAACACTGCCCTAGACAATGAGGTAGTCTTCAAGATTTGGGTAAACTGGCAGTGGGTTGGTTATAAAGACCAAAATAAAGACAGATGGTCCAACACTGAATGCACTTATTCAGAATAACTGACTTTAGCATTGTTTCTCTGATAAGCAAGTATGTTCCCTTAGCATGTTTTTTAATCCCCTGAGGTCGGCAATGAATATATGCATTTTAGCACATATCCATAAAAAAGGGTTTGAGTTACTCCATCATTTTTGATGGTACTGATAAGACAAACACATTAGTATATATTCATAATTACAACAAAACAATATGTTTTTGTAAAATTATCCTAATATGCTGAATTAATGCCCAAGAAACATTCATGATAACAACACATGATATGCCTAGTATAAAAAAGGTATAATAATCAAGGTAATGACAATATATTTTATTTACATTTTGTTTATCAAAGTAAGTCACATTCACATAGTCACATTCATTGCTGCCTCGTAACTTCAAAAACCTTTCAGAAATCAGATGTATGGATATATCTGAAGACACACATACTCTCTCACACACACACACACACACACACACACACACACACATATATATATATATATATATATATATATATATATATATATACAGGTAACAGTGTGATTTGGCTGTATAACGGCCCAGCCCTGGTGAGCGCCGTGTGTTGCCCTAGTGTCCCACCAGTGACGATATACAGCCATATCGCACTGCTACGAGTTTCAGACCCAATATTCAAAGTGCCGTGGTAAACAATAAAGGGAGTGTGTCACAAGTTGTCACTGAATGAATGTGTGAATATAAAACCAAGTTTACCTTAATAACTTACACTTTCACATTTCATTCTTACCTGATATAACATGAGACCTGCAGAATCCAGCATTTATAATTAGGTCGTCACTTCATTCAGCTCGCTTTTAGCCAAAGACGTCTGCGGTTGGCATTAAAATCAGTGTGGTGTACGGTAAAAGTTACGTTTTCTATTTTCGAATTTGGCATCCTACCGCACAACACGACATGTTTGCTATTCCAACTGGTCTCTTTTTGCAACCGTGAACCCGTGTGACGTCATGTGTGACGTAGGTTGGTAATTCGTCTATACAGTTGAAGTTAGAATTATTAGCCCCCATTTAGTTTTTTCAACACATTTCTAATCATAATAGTTTTAATAACTCATCTCTAATAACTGATTTATTTTATCTTTGCCATGATGACAGTAAATAATATTAGACTAGATATTCTTCAAGACACTTTTATACAGCTTAAAGTGACTTTAAAGGCTTAACTAGGTTAATTAGGTTAACTAGGCAGGTTAGGGTAATTAGGCAAGTTATTGTATAACAGTGGTTTGTTCTGTAGACTATTAAAAACAAGGGGACTAATAATATTGACCTTAAAATGGTGTTTAAAAATTAAAAACTGCTTTTATTCTAGCTGAAATAAAACAAATAAGACTTTCTCCAGAAGAAAAACTATTATCAGACATACTGTGAAAATTTCCTTGCTCTGTTCAACATAATTTGGGAAATATTTCAAAAAGGAAATTCAAAGGGGGGCTAATAATTCTGACTTCGACTGTATATCATTTTAGAAATGTTAAATCTAAAATTGAACTTTGTATATATGTAATTAGCATATAATGCCATATATCAGATTTCATATGTGGGACAAAAAAACTTTCAACTCTCTTGGAGTGATGTTTGGCCAACTCATCAGCTTGAAAGCAATTTCATTTTCATTATGTACTTACTGAGCCAGATAATAATACCCTGAAATCATTCATATTCATATCCCAGGTGGACATCAGGATGCTTAGGAGGGCTATAGGGTGCGTTCATTTAAAAGTCATTATAATGCATTCTCTTGTCCCGGCTCCATTAATTATACATATTGCATCCTTAACCTTTATTTACTTTTGTCTTTCCTCTCTCATACATGGGATATTTCTAATTAAGACCACACTGAAGTGCCATGGCCATTGATCGGCTGTGTCCACAGTTTTCTCACAGCGCCGGCAGGATCCCGAATTTAAGGATGATGAGCCGTGCACCCGCCGAGAAAGGGCAGGTAATTTTATCATCGTCTCCAGCCCAGGC